>NC_069500.1:60233548-60533548 GCF_027579735.1 Bombina bombina | reverse complement strand
TACAGGGGAATGAAATGGATTCCAGGCCTTTGTTTCAAAGATAAAAATTAAAGGGACGTCCAGGAGCAACAATAAAATGATCTAATGTGCCAATCATTGGGCCAGTTTGTGAGTGGAGCGTAAGGAGCGTGGGGGGTTGCTTGCAAATTGGTGTTGTTGTTTTTTTGTAATTTGTCACTTTAGGGCAATGCCCTACAAAAAGCCATTTTAAGGGCTATTGCTGTAGTTTAGCGTTAGCATAGTTGTTGTTTTTTTTGTAAGTGGGGTTTTATTTTTGGTAAAAAAAATTCTATAATGGTAGTTTTTTATTTTCTATAATGTAAGGTTATTTTAATTCTTAGGTAAGGTAAGGTTTTTTTAAGATAAGGTTAGTTTTTTTTTGGGGGGGTAACTTAGGGGCTGTTAAGTTAGGGGGTTTAGCTTGTTAGGGAGTTTAGATTGCTAGGGGGTATTTTGCAGGAGGGGATTTTGGTGGTTTAGTGGTTAATAGTGTAGTGGGGAGTTTGTGGTGGGCAATGCGGCGGCTTAGGGATTAAAGGGACACTGAAGTCAAAATAAAATGATTATTCAGACAGAGCATACAATATTAAACATCTTTCCTTTTCACTTCCTTTATCTAAATGTGCACACTCTTTTTATATGCAGACTTTCTGAGACACCAGCTCCTACTGAGCATGTGCAAGATTCACAGAATATATGTATATGCATTTTGTGATTGGCTGATAGCTCTCATTTGATATTCAAATGAAGTGCTTTTGCATTGCCTTTTTATTTGTTTATTTCTGTTTGAAACATATATGAGTCAAAGAAGGAGAAAATAAAATGCAGTAAACAATAACAAAATTAGGAACAGAATTGTAGCCCCCTTGTGAGATATAGAGTCCATATGCAGCTCATAGAAGCTCATAGAAGTGAGTCCATATGAAAGTTCAATAAAGTGCTGATTATAGGGCTCTTATAGCAGATAAATAAATAAAGTTCCCAACCTTATGGGCCATACATCTTCGGGATTTTTATTCCCTTTTATAACAAATTAAACTAATAACAATAAACATTAAACAGTTATAGTTTCCCTGTTTCTCTATTATTTCCTGGTCAAAGTATAAGTGCAAGAATATGGCTTCAGCTAAGCAAATATGTCTAGTATCTGTGCTTTGTGTCATTTAATAATAAAGTCAGAGTCTGAAGTGTAAAGGTCCAGGGTGAACTGTGAAGCCCACCGTTGTCCTAGGAAAAAAGTAGGAGTCGCCATGAGTAACCTGTATGTAATGGGACGGTGTATAAAAAGGAGTCATGTTAAGAACTTTATGTGGGTCTGGAGTCCCAAAGAAACATTGTCTCTGCATGAGTGTCTAACTTGTTCAGTAAAAGATAATGATATCTTTCTAGCTTGAGGTTGAGCTGTGTCTCTTGGATCCACAGTGATAATGTAGGGACTGATTCTTTTTTCCATTGAATTGATGTGCACTGTTAATCATTATTTGTAACAATCTAGAGTGCAGTTTTGAATTGAGTTTGGGGTATTGGTGGAACAGATATATAATTGGGTTGTGAGGTGGCAGAGTGTCAATGGTGTTCTGAATGTATGGTATAATAGATGTCCAGAATGCTTGAATTTTGGGACAGGCCTATCAGATGTGGGACAGAGTGCCTTCTTCTCTACACTGTCTCCAACAGCGGTTAGAGGAGCCAGGGAAGAGGTGATTGAGTCTCTGTGGTGTAAGATACCACCTGGTTAGTAATTTTGTGTTAGTTTCTATGAGTTTACCCAGAGTGTGCTGACTTTTTTACAGCTTTGAAAATTGAGTGTCATTCTGTGTTTGGGATTAAAAATGGTAAGTCTCTGTCCCAAGCTTTGGTAAAGGTCGGTAAATCAGTTTAGTTTGGTGTAGTCAGTAATTTATATGTACGCGATATTGTATGGAGGTTAGGTGAGGATGAGCTGCACAAAATCTTGAACTGTGTGCGTTGCCTAGTTAGATGATGTTTGTGTGTTGACTGAAAGTAGTGGCTGAGTTGGTGGTACCGATACCACATATTAAAAACCCCGTCACCTAGTGATTCAATAGATTGTCTAGGCAGTAAGCTACCACCTTTTGTCAATATATAAGCCGGCAGCAAAAGGTGAATGTCCCTGGTATCTGTGGGAATAGAAGTAAGTCCTGGTGGGAAGCTTTCATTCTGTAACTTGGGCGTTAGTGGGGAGGGTATTGTGGACAGGTTAAGGTGCATTTTAACCATCTCTATCCAGGTGTTATAAGTCTCATGAATGATTGGGTTATTAGGGTATTTGATTTTGGATCAGTTTTTATCGGTCCAACATGAGGATCCCAGTTGGGTGCAGTCGGAGAGTTTGTGTTCAAGTTTGACCCATTGTTTGTGATGATGCTCTTTGAAAGAGCACCAGTCTATAATTCTTGAAAGGAATATGGCATTTCTTTATTCACGTACATTGGGCACCCCCAGGCCCCCTTGGGTGGGATTTCTGTATAGGGTTGATTTGGCAATCCTAGGTGGCTTAGTTTTCCAAACTAGATCATAGATTTGGGGAGAGGAATGGGGACGGTCTGTAAAACATATAGTGATTGTATATAAGTTGAGGATTGTTTACTTTTAAGAGCTCTAGCCAGTAATCTGCCTGGTTTGTTCCCTTGTATAAAATATTTTTGGCGTAGGAGGAATGCAGTATATTGAGCTTTAATGTCGAGGAGGTCATTAAGTTGGAGTCTGGCCGCATTTAGTTTATTTTGAATATCTAAGTCCATGGGATGTTGTTTGTGAGAGTAGTCTAATTTGTTTTTTTCTTGTGTAAGCGTAAGATATTTCTGTTTGTTTTGTTTGTTTTTGATGGCTTTGTGTTTAATTAATATACCTCTGATGACACATTTATGTGCTTCCCAAGTAATGATTGGGGTGGAGGCTCCAGGGGAGTTGATGGTGAAGTATTCCTGGAGAGCTTTCTCTACCTCTAATGATCCTAAGGGGTCTGACATCAGCAATTCATCAAGCCTCCATTGGAAAGGGCGTATTGGGATTGAGGGCCAGAAAAAAGAGCTACTAACAGCTGAGTGGTCTGTCCAACTAGTAGGGATAATACAAGGGTGGCGTAGATTCAGTAGGGACAAGTTGTCAGCCATAATGTAATCAAGTCTGGAATAGGATTTGTTTGGGTTAAAAAAGTGTAATCACGTTTCTGTGGGTGTAAGTGCTGCCACGTGTCATGTAGGGTGAGTAGCGATAAATTGTTCCAAACAGAGTGTAGTGTAGTACCCGGGAGTTTTAAGGTTTGGTTGGAGCTGTCCAATTGTGGATCTAGCGAGAGGTTAAAATCCCCTGCTAGTAAAAGTGGGCCCTGCAAGTACATAAGTATGGAATTAGTAGTGCGCTGGAAGAGGGAGGCTTGGTTCGTGTTTGGAGTGTAAACATTTACTAGTGTAATTGGTTTTCCGTATAGGAGACCGTATAATCCCAAGTACCTCCCTTCCTCATCTTGGTCTTTGTATAGGAGTTCAAATGGAACCGATTTGTGTATAAGTATATTAACTTCATTAACTTTTTTATTAGTGTTACTACTATAAAAATGATTTGGGTAATATGATGAAAAGTATTTAGGTTCATTGCCCTATTTAAAATGGGTTTTCTGCAGAAACAGGATGCTACCATTCTTATGATGTAGGTTGTGGAACGCTTTGGACCTTTTAAAGGGAGAATTTAAGCCCTTGGCATTAATTGTGAGTAAGGTGAATAACTGGTCGGAAGTCTTTTGAGTCATTGTGTCAGTGTATTATAGGATAAGTATAAAAGATGTCCAGTGAGAAGTCATGATCAAAGATGTGGCACAGTTTGTATGCTTCGTGAAGAAATATTACATGGAATAACAATGCATGGTAGAACAGTATAACAATAAACATAATAACAACAAATGAAACATTTTTAAACAAATGGTGAACTAACAGGTAGCCCTTGCTTATAATTCATAACCTAGTGTTACGGCTCATACTGTTAGCGTAAAGTTCCTACAAGGGGCTAGTGGCGCCCCAGATTTCAGTAGGTAATGAGTCCGTGAAGGCACATGGGTAATTTATCTAAAAAAAATAATTTATGTAAGAACTTCCCTGATAAATTCATTTCTTTCATATTAGCAAGAGTCCATGAGCTAGTGACGTATGGGATATACATTCCTACCAGGAGGGGCAAAGTTTCCCAAACCTCAAAATGCCTATAAATACACCCCTCACCACACCCACAAATCAGTTTAACGAATAGCCAAGAAGTGGGGTGATAAGAAAAAAAGTGCGAAGCATAAATATAAGGAATTGGAATAATTGTGCTTTATACAAAAAAATCATAACCACCACAAAAAAGGGTGGGCCTCATGGACTCTTGCTAATATGAAAGAAATTAATTTATCAGGTAAGTTCTTACATAAATTATGTTTTCTTTCATGTAATTAGCAAGAGTCCATGAGCTAGTGACGTATGGGATAATGACTACGCAAGATGTGGATCTTCCACGCAAGAGTCACTAGAGAGGGAAGGATAAAATAAAGAAAGCCAATTCCGCTGAAAATAATCCACACCCAAACAAAGTTTAAAACTTATAATGAAAAAAACTGAAATTATAAGCAGAAGAATCAAACTGAAACAGCTGCCTGAAGTACTTTTCTACCAAAAACTGCTTCAGAAGAAGAAAACACATCAAAATGGTAGAATTTAGTAAAAGTATGCAAAGAAGACCAAGTTGCTGCTTTGCAAATCTGAACAACCGAAGCTTCATTCCTAAACGCCCAGGAAGTAGAAACTGACCTATTAGAATGAGCTGTAATCCTTTGAGGCAGAGTTTTACCCGACTCGACATAAGCATGATGAATTAAAGATTTCAACCAAGATGCCAAAGAAATGGCAGAAGCCTTCTGACCTTTCCTAGAACCGGAAAATATAACAAATAGACTAGAAGTCTTTCGGAAATTCTTAGTAGCTTCAACATAATATTTCAAAGCTCTAACTACATCCAAAGAAAGCAATGATTTCTCCTTAGAATTCTTAGGATTAGGACATAATGAAGGAACCACAATTTCTCTACTAATGTTGTTAGAATTCACAACCTTAGGTAAAAATTTAAAAGAAGTTCGCAACACCGCCTTATCCTGATGAAAAATCAGAAAAGGAGACTCACAAGAAAGAGCAGATAATTCAGAAACTCTTCTGGCAGAAGAAATGTGTGGCGACTGAGATAATCCGCTTCCCAATTGTCTATACCTGGGATATGAACCGCAGAAACTAGACAGGAGCTGGATTCCGCCCATACCAGAATTCGAGATACTTCTTTCATAGCCAGAGGACTGTGAGTCCCTCCTTGATGATTGATGTATGCCACAGTTGTGACATTGTCTGTCTGAAAACAAATCAACGATTCTCTCTTTAGAAGAGGCCAAGACTGAAGAGCCCTGAAAATTGCACGGAGTTCCAAAATATTGATCGGTAATCTCACCTCCTGAGATTCCCAAACCCCTTGTGCTGTCAGAGACCCCCACACAGCTCCCCAACCTGTAGGACTTGCATCTGTTGAAACTTACAGTCCAGGTCGGAAGAACAAAAGAAGCCCCCTGAACTAAACAATGGTGATCTGTCCACCACGTCAGAGAGTGTCGTACAATCGGTTTTAAAGATATTAATTGAGATATCTTTGTGTAATCCCTGCACCACTGGTTCAGCATACAGACCTGAAGAGGCCGCATGTGAAAACGAGCAAAGGGGATCGCGTCCGATGCCGCAGTCATAAGACCTAGAATTTCCATGCATAAGGCTACCGAAGGGAAAGATTGTGACTGAAGGTTTCGACAAGCTGATATCAACTTTAGATGTCTCATGTCTATCAAAGATAGAGTCATGGATACTGAATCTATCTGAAAAACCTAAAAAGGTTACCTAAGTCTGAGGAATCAATGAACTTTTTGGTAAATTGATCCTCCAACCATGATGTTGAAGAAATAACACAAGTCGATTCGAATGAGATTCTGCTAAATGTGAAGACTGAGCAAGTACCAAGATATCGTCCAAATAAGGAATACCACAATACCCTGTTCTCTGATTACAGACAGAAGGGCACCGAGAACCTTCGTAAAAAATTCTTGGAGCTGTAGCTAGGCCAAACGGCAGAGCCACAAACTGGTAATGCTTGTCTAGGAAAGAGAATCTCAGAAACTGATAGTGATCTGGATGAATCGGAATATGCAGATATGCATCCTGTAAATCTTATAGTAGACATATAATGCCCTTGCTGAACAAAAGGCAGGATAGTCCTTACAGTTACCATTTTGAATGTTGGTATCCTTACATAACGATTCAATATTTTTAGATCTAGAACTGGTCTGAAGGAATTTTCCTTCTTTGGTACAATGAAGAGATTTGAATAAAACCCCAGTCCCTGTTCCAGAACTGGAACTGGCAAAATTACTCCAGTCAAATCTAGATCTGAAACACATTTCAGAAATGCTTGAGCCTTCGCTGGGTTTACTGGGACACGGGAAAGAAAAAATCTCTTTGCAGGAGGCCTTATCTTGAAGCCAATTCTGTACCCTTCTGAAACAATGTTCTGAATCCAAAGATTGTGAACGGAATTGATCCAAATTTCTTAGAAAAAACGTAATCTGCCCCCTACCAGCTGAGCTGGAATGAGGGCCGCACCTTCATGTGGACTTAGGAGCTGGCTTTGATTTTCTAAAAGGCTTGGATTTATTCCAGACTGGAGATGGTTTCCAAACTGATACCGCTCCTGAGGATGAAGGATCAGGTTTTTGTTCCTTGTTGTGACAAAAGGAACGAAAACGATCATTACCCTGGAAAGAAAGGGAAAGCAGAGTAGACTTAGAAGACATAACAGCATTCCAAGTCTTAAGCCATAAAGCTCTTCTAGCTAAAATAGCTAGAGACATATACCTGACATCAACTCTAATGATATCAAAGATGGCATTACAAATAAAATTATTAGCATGTTGAAGAATAAAAATGCTATGAGAATTATGATCTGTTACTTGTTGCGCTAAAGCTTCTAACCAAAAGATGAAGCTGCAGCAACATCCGCTAAAGATATAGCAGGTCTAAGAAGATTACCTGAACACAAGTAAGCTTTTCTTAGAAAGGATTCAATTTTCCTATCTAAAGGATCCTTAAGGAAGTACCATCTGCCGTAGGAATAGTAGTACGCTTAACAAGAGTAGAGACAGCCCCATCAACTTTAGGGATTTTGTCCCAAAATTCTAATCTGTCAGATGGCACAGGATATAATTGCTTAAAACGTTTAGAAGGAGTAAATGAATTACCCAAATTATTCCATTCCCTGGAAATTACTTCAGAAATAGCACTAGGGACAGGAAAAACTTCTGGAATAACTACAGGAGATTTAAAAACCTTATCTAAACGTTTAGATTTAGTATCAAGAGGACCAGAATCCTCAATTTCTAATGCAATTAGGACTTCTTTAAGTAAAGAACGAATACATTTCATTTTAAATAAATATGAAGATTTATCAGCATCAACCTCTGAGACAGAATCCTCTGAACCAGAAGAACCATTATCAGAATCAGAATGATGATGTTCATTTAAAAATTCATCTGAAAAATGAGAAGTTTTAAAAGACTTTTTACGTTTACTAGAAGGAGGAATTACAGACATAGCCTTCTTAATGGATTTAAAAACAAAATCTCTTATGTTATCAGGAACACTCTGAGTATTAGATGTTGACAGAACAGCAACAGGTAATGTAACAGTACTAAAGGAAATATTATCTGCATAAACAGTTTGTCATGACAAAACAGTACAAACAACAGCTGGAGGAACAGATACCATAAGTTTACAGTAGATACACTTAGCTTTGGTAGCTCCAGCCCCAGGCAACGATTTTCCAGAAGTATCTTCTGACTCAGTTTCAACGTGGGACATCTTGCAATATGTAATAGAAAAAACAACATATAAAGCAAAATTGATCAAATTCCTTAAATGACAGTTTCAGGAATGGGAAAAAAATGCCAGTGAACAAGCTTCTAGCAACCAGAAGCAATAAAAAATGAGACTTAAATAATGTGAAGACAATAGTGACGCCCATATATTATTTTTTTTTTAGCGCCAAAAATGACGCCCACATTATTTGGCGCCTAAATGCTTTTGGCGCAAAAAATGACGCCACATCCGGAACGCCGACACTTTTGGCGCAAAAGAACGTAAAAAATGACGCAACTTCCGGCGACACGTATGGCGCCGGAAACAGAAAAAATGTTTGCGCCAAAAAAGTCAGCGCCAAGAATGACGCAATAAAATGAAGCATTTTCAGCCCCGCGAGCCTAACAGCCCACAGGGAAAAAGTCAAATTTTTAAGGTAAGAAAAAAATTGATTTATTCATATGCATTATCCCAAATATGAAACTGACTGTCTGAAATAAGGAATGTTGAACATCCTGAGTCAAGGCAAATAAATGTTTGAATATATATATTTAGAACTTTATAAAAAAGTGCCCAACCATAGCTTAGAGTGTCACAGAAAATAAGATTTACTTACCCCAGGACATTCATCTACATGTTGTAGAAAGCCAAACCAGTACTGAAACGAAAATCAGCAGAGGTAATGGTATATAAATAAGAGTATATCGTCGATCTGAAAAGGGAGGTAAGAGATGAATCTCTACGACCGATAACAGAGAACCTATGAAATAGACCCCGTAGAAGGAGATCATTGAATTCAAATAGGCAATACTCTCCTCACATGCCTCTGACATTCACTGCACGCTGAGAGGAAAACCGGGCTCCAACCTGCTGCGGAGCGCATATCAACGTAGAATCTAGCACAAACTTACTTCACCACCTCCATAGGAGGCAAAGTTTGTAAAACTGATTTGTGGGTGTGGTGAGGGGTGTATTTATAGGCATTTTGAGGTTTGGGAAACTTTGCCCCTCCTGGTAGGAATGTATATCCCATACGTCACTAGCTCATGGACTCTTGCTAATTACATGAAAGAAAGTAAATTTATGCTTACCTGATAAATTAATTTCTTTTTTTACGATATGACGAGTCCACAGATTTCATCCTTACCTGTGGGATATTAACCTCCTGCTAACAGGAAGTGGCAAAGAGCTGTATATATAGCCCCTCCCTTCCCCTCCAAGTTCAGTCATTCGACCGAAGGTATAGGAAGAGAAAAGGAAAGGCTAAAAGGTGCAGAGGTGACTGAAGTTTACAAAAAATATAAAGAAAAACTGTCTTAAAAAGAACAGGGTGGGCCGTGGACTCGTCATATCGTAAAAGAAATTAATTTATCAGGTAAGCATAAATTTACTTTTTTAGATAAATTACCCATAATCTGTCTGAGGTAATACATTCCCTGAATCTGAAATTTCACCCTCAGACAGTAATTCCCTGACCCCCAACTCAGAACACTGTGAGGGTACATCGGAAATAGCTAATAAAGCATCAGAGGATTCAGTATTTACATTAATACCTGACCTACTGCATTTATCCTGCAACACTGGTAATTTAGATAATACCTCTGTTAGGGTAGTTGACATAACTGCAGCCATCTCCTGCAGAGTAAAAGAATTAGACGCACTAGAAGTACTTGGCGTCGCTTGTGTGGGCGTTGTGACACTTGGGGAGAATTGGATGGCATATCCTGATTCTCTTCAGACTGAGAATCATCCTTAGGCACACTTTCTTGACCTAATATATGGTCTTTACAATGTAAGGCTCTTTCAGTACAAGAGTTACATAATGTTAAAGGGGGTTGCACAATAGCTTCTAAACACATAGAACAATGAGAATCCTCAATGTTAGACATGTCGAACAGACTAGTAAATACCACAAAAGTCGTTTAAACACTTATTTATTGCATAAAATAAACTTTAGAAAAAACGTGTACTGCGCCTTTAAGAAAAGAAAAAGTGAACAATTTTTCAAAAATGCTCAAATAACGTTAAATTATCTCTAAATTTAACTTAAGATCGTTGGTTGATCCAAAAATTATTGCACCCAGAAGCAAGGGCAAAAATAAGGTTCTAAAAGTACTTATATCAACATTTAGTCATTTTATAGACAAAAATACCCTCTGCACCTCACCACAGCTCTGCTGTGGCGCCTACCTGCCCCAAGGGTATTCCGAAATAACTTTCCAACACTTCAGACCAGCTTGCACAGTCCAGGAGCCACCGGAGTCACTGCTTGCTGCTGCTAAGCCTGAAGGAAGTGCGCATCTGAGCGTGCGAAAATAGGCCCCGCCCCTTGAGGTCAATGCTCAAACACAACCGCATGGAGAAGCGGTTTCACACCTAAGTATGAACAGCTAATGTCCTACAACCCCTCAAATGCACCAGTAAGCAACAAATAAATGTCAAAAATAGAAACGTTATGTATCGTTTTTCTTTGAATGCCCATAGTGTCACACAATGCCCATAAGTCAATTATAAATTAAAACCAGGGACTCCATTAATACCCTTTATATAACATAGGAATACTGCTTACCCCATTCCCATACAGGGAAATAAATGTCAGCCAAATTCAATTTCTGATATATCAAGTCTCCTCAGAATAAAAAAGGCTGCACATACCTTAATGCTGCTTGTAGCATGAAACCGGTCTCCACACTGAAGATGTCTCATGGTTACCTTCAGAAGTCTTGTGGGAACCAGCGTGGATCTTAGTTACAACTGCTAAGATCATCAACCTCAGGGCAGAAGTCTTCTTCCATATCCCCCTGAGGAAAATAGTACTCACCGGTACCATTTAAAATAAAAAACTTCTTGATTGAAGAAACTAAAACTAACACCTCCCTTTACCATGTCTTCCTAGTATAACACAGGCAAAGAGAATGACTGAGGGTGGAGGGGAAGGGATGGGCTATATATACAGCTCTGCTGTGGTGCTCTTTGCCCCTTCCTGTTAGCAGGAGGTTAATATCCCACAAGTAAGTTTGAAATCCGTGGACTCGTCATATCTTTGTAAAAGAAAAGTAGAAGGCATAGTGCAACAACATTATCAAACATAGAACTAATATCATTATTAGATTGGGATTGGAATCCCCTGAAAGTCAGGTAAAAGCTAAGGATCACAAGAACATTGGATTGATCTCACCCATTTTCTGTTGTGGATGCTGCGGTCTTTTTCTGTCTCTTGGAGGCTGCTGTTTGCCAAGGCACTCTTTGAGGTTTAGAAGTTGTGGGAGGAAGATTATTCAGCTGTTTGGTAGTAGATGTTGGTGTTTGGTTGCAGGCTGGTGGTGCAAGATTCAGTTCTTTGCAGAAGTCTTCGATGTCTCCTGGATCCATGCATGTTTTCCTCTGGCCTTCCCATCTGTATGAGATGTTGTGATTTCTTAACACAGTAGTAAGCGGGGCAAATTCCCTTCTTCTTTGCAGTGTTCTTATAGAAAGGTCAGTGTATATTGAGAGTGCTGATCCTTGGAAGCTTAATGGCGGAGAAATCCTGGCCTGCTTCATGATGTCTTCCTTTTGCTGGTAATCTTGGAATTTTATGATTACGTCTCTAGGTGTTAAACCCTCCTTGGGTCTGGGTCTCAATGCTCTGTGGTATCTGTCCAGAGCGAGTGGAGTTGAGAACGATGAACCTTTAAGTTCCTTGAACAAGTCTTGTAGGTAAGTATGAAGATTCTCTGCAGTGATGGTCTCTGGAATGCCTCTGATTCTGATGTTTTGTCATCTGCTTCTGTTTTCGATATCTTCCAGTTTATCCTGGAGTTGAGAAATTACAGTATTCTGAGCCTGAACATTTTGAATAAGGCCTGCAATATCTATTTGTTGTGACTCTGATTCCTCTTCGAGAAATTCCACCCTGTCTCCAATCTCATGCATTTCCTTACGTAGTTCTGAAATTTCTTCCTTAATACAGGATTTCACCTGCGAGATTAGATTTGTAAAGTCTTGTTTAGATGGAAGGGTCTCAAGAAAGGCTTGTGTGATTTGCATGAACTCGGGGGCTCGGGTGGCCATTGCAGCCTGGAGTTGTGGTACCTCATCTACAGAATCCATGGCTTCTGGTGGCGGATCAGAGTTTTCAAGTGGTTTAAAGAATTTATTCATAGAAGCTGTTATACTATGATGGCTCTTAGTCACTTTATCTTGCTTTGCCTGTCTCCTTGGAGACATTTCTATGCTGTATAGAGTTGATTTGACTGTGTAGCTGAAGCTCTTTTGCGTCAGTGTGGCAAGGGAATTTTAAGCAAGGAAATGTGCAGATGAAGCAGTGTTCGAAATGTGATCAATCCTGCAAATAATGTTAGAGAACTGCCAGGATAAGTGGTCAATAGCAAGGATTGATGTGATATGTAGGCCCAGGAGGGATTAAATTACCCCATATGAGCGTACATAGCCTCTGTGTATTGCTCTCAGATGAGAGGTATATTAAAGAGCAGCATGTTATAGGTTCTGTGGTTATAAGATATATATAACAGTACCTTAATCATGGTATTGTACAGCTCCAATTCAATGTCCGCAAATTACTCTTTGGCAGAAGTGATTACCTCCTCTAATGGTGCCTCATAGTGGGAGCTGATCCTAGGGAGGCCGGGATTGGCTGGTATAGGCCTAGATGGAGCCTGAAATCGATTGAAAATAAAACTGACAATTCGGTCAGGGAAAAGCAGTCTCAGGCGTCTTGAGGAGCCGTAGTGACCTCGAGTTACATGGGGAAGCCGATGCTAGCCTTTTCCCTCCAATTTGCAGCAAGTTCGTGTTAGGCCCAAATGAAGTCGGGGGCTGTAGTAGATGATCAGGGCCGGTTGTAAACCGGAAGTGCGGTCGCGGATTTTTTGAGCAATTTAAAGTAGCTTGAGTGGTGAGGATTAGCCTTCAGGTATATGCATCCATGGTTATTGTGTGTTGCTTGTGCTTTTCACGCTGTTTTAAGCGTTTAATCTGGGGCTGCCTCAGGAGCTCACTCAAAGTGCAGCTATTCACCTCGACGGCTGGCTCCGCCCCAGCCTTGCATTGTCTTTTTAACATGCATTTACTGATTACATATTTGCCTGTGTTTTGTGGTCCAGTAATAGTGTAGTGGGGACATTGCGGTGGGCTGTGCAGCAGGTATGGGGGTTATTAGAGTAGGGGGCTTATGGCGATTCGGGTTAGCGAGCGAGTATGGATGTTAGTTTTTTTTCCGAACTTTCTTCTATCTATTGAAGTCTATGGGAGAGTATGTTAATGTTGTTAATGCTGTTGTGATTTTATAACTTCTACTCTTTGCGCACGTCGGGTTAGTGGGCGAACAATATTTACTTACAATTTATAATACACACACACAGAGCAGAAGTTGAGTGGAGATAGCATGCATGTGGCAGCAGTAATTACCACACCACTCCACTCAATCTAGCCCTTTATTAATGCACTATTGCGTGAACTGAACTATGTGTTAACCATTCCAAAATTATTAAGCACATCAGTAAAGTGAAAAAGTATCAAGTAATTATTCCTAGATTATGTATGTGTATATATATATAGATATATGTGTGTGTGGTGCAGTTTTAAACTTATTAGAGAGAAATAGCTAGGATATATTAGTCCTGGTAGATTAGGGTTGCCACCCACCCCGGTATCACTGGGACAGTCCTGGTCTGACGCTCTATGTCTCGTGTCCCAGAACTACCCTCAAATGCCCCAGGCTGAGAGCTCCCCTGGCGCAGCAAGCAGCAGTGAGCACAGATTTAAAAGAAAATTAGATGGCCAGGGGAGCTCTTAGCCCAGGGTTACTAAAATACCGAGTAGGTGGAGTCTGGAGGAGAGACGGAGGATGGTGTGGGAGGGGGGAAGAGGGTCGATGGGGAAGTTACCACATACAGCTGAGAGCAGCAAAGAGAGGTCAGGTGTTGGTGCGGTGGCCACGGGTTGCACGCCAAAACATGGCCAGTTACCTTCGAGTAGTCAGTGTCACCTCCGTCTGTAGGTCCTCTGCGGCAGCAGCCTTTGGCAAGAATCCTGAAACCCCTTGCCCCGGGGGGGGGGGTTAATTATGTGTAAATTATTTGGCTTAGAATTCTATGTTTTATATTTTATATATATAATGTTTCAACTTCATGTACTCACTCCAACAAGTGTTAATTTGCCTGGGTGTTTCCTCCTGAATATATTCATATGTAAATTTCTCAATGATGAGAACAGGACTTAATAATGAAGTAATATTTTATTCATCAATACGTTACATCAACATGTGTCAAGGTCGACATTTTGGCTTAAACATTAAGCCGTCTTCAAGACCATCTTAGACTTTCAATGTTACAAACTCGGCGTCTGAATCGCCATTAGAGAGAGCTGCGTATTGATATACTTCATTATTAAGTCCTGTGAGTGCCCTCCTCATTGAGAAATTTATATATATTGCTCAGTGTTCTTAGAGGAATATGGCTACACCTCACTGACGAAGCCCAATGAAGGCCGAAACGATCGTCTGGGGTTGCTGTGTTCCTTGTTCAGAAAGGAATTGCCTGGTATTTCGGCGCTGGACTGACCGCAATAGGCGAGATCAGACTGATATACTACAGGAAAGTTCTTCTCTGTGAAATGCATTACTGGGCTAAAAGAAGCTGCACCCAGGTGGTAAATTGCCATAGAACAGGCTAACAATAGTATTGAGCCAGTTGTTCGTTCCTGTGAGTGTGCTTCTCTCTGTGTGTATTTAGTCTCCCTATGGGAAAAAGGGGAAACCAGATGTGGACTCCTTGCTCAGTGTGCTTAGAGGAATATGGCTACACCTCACTGACGAGCCCCAATGAAGGCCGAAACGATCGTCTGGGGTTGCTGTGTTCCTTGTTCAGAGAGGAATTGCCTGGTATTTCGGCACTGGACTGACCATAATAGGCAGGATCAGACTGATATACTACAGGAAAGTTCTTCTCTGTGAAAAGCATTACTGGGCTAAAAGAAGCTGCACCCAGGTGGTAAATTGCCATAGAACAGGCTAACAATAGTATTGAGCCAGTTGTTCGTTCCTGTGAGTGTGCTTCTCTCTGTGTGTATTTAGTCTCCCTATGGGAAAAAGGGGAAACCAGACGTGGACTCCTTGCTCAGTGTGCTTAGAGGAATATGGCTACACCTCACTGATGAGGCCCAATGAAGGCCGAAACGATCGTCTGGGGTTGCTGTGTTCCTTGTTCAGAGAGGAATTGCCTGGTATTTCGGCACTGGACTGACCATAATAGGCAGGATCAGACTGATATACTACAGGAAAGTTCTTCTCTGTGAAAAGCATTACTGGGCTAAAAGAAGCTGCACCCAGGTGGTAAATTGCCATAGAACAGGCTAACAATAGTATTGAGCCAGTTGTTCATTCCTGTGAGTGTGCTTCTCTCTGTGTGTATATATATATATATAATATATATATATATATATATATATATATATATATATATATATATATATATATATATATTAAGAAGTCATACACAAGTGGTTACAGCTCTAGCCACTTCATAATACTTCTGTGAGTTACAAAATGCCAAACACCATCCATACAAAAGGCATTTGATGAGGTCAAAAACGATGGAGGTATAGATACAACCAATGGAAAATGAACCAGTGGTAAACAATAAACAGTACAGCTGTATTAGGGCGGACTCCCCAGTACACAGTATACTTCTTCGCTGGGTAAACTTATCAACAGTTATGGCTTCAAATATAACCTCTATGCTGATGACACCCAGATCTACCTCTCCACCCCTGCTCTCTCTCCCTCTGTCCTTTCTCATGTCAGCGACTGCTTATCTGGTATTTCTTCCTGGATGGCCTCTCACGACCTAAAGATTAACATGTCCAAGACTGAGCTCCTTCTTATCCCCCCCCCTCGAGTTCTACGCCGACTTCTGACTTCTCTATCCCTGTTGACGGCATCACCATTTCCCCATCGCCCCAAGTTCGCTGCCTCGGAGTCACACTTCACTCAAATCTATCCTTCGTCCCCCATGTCCAATCGCTTTCTACATCCTGCCGCAACCATCTACGCAATATTTCCAAAATTGCTGTTATGTCATGAATAAGCCGCACCGGAACTTCCTGGCGGCGAAACAGCAGGAGCGAGCTTCACTTAATGCTATGGCGCGGTCGGGCCGGGCTGTGACTATACAGCTGGCCCGATGCGCTGACTAAAAAAAACAGACCTGCTCAGCAGAGAGCAGAGAGCGGGTCTGTAAAAGCGGTAGGAATGCACCGAAATTTCGGCCGCAGAAAGTTTCGGCCGAAAATAGCATTTTTTGTTATTTCGGTTTTCGTTTTTTTTGCCTTTTATTTTTGGCAAAATTATTGTGTAGCATATTTTAAATTTGATGCCAGCCTAGAGCTGCTGTTTGAGTTCATTACTTGACTTACTATTTTGCATATAATAATAGTTTTCTAGTACTATACTTTATTTTGATAATTGGTAACAAAACAAAAACGGTTAAATCTGATTCTGTTACACAGAACTAAATAAAGAATAATACTAGCGATGCACCAAAATTTGGGCCGACGAAAATGTGCAATTCCAATTTCGGCCCAAAGAGGACCAAAATGCCTAAAAATGTACAGCCCTCCCCTGTTCTATTGAGTTACATGTCTATCCTTAGCATAAGGTGAGCAGCACAGCACTGGCATGGTACACAGAGCACACACATAAGTACCATTAAATGATGATATTTGAAACCAGCAGAGAAGGAAACCAAAGTTCTGAATAGTGAATACAAATATCAAAGGAGGATAAGTAACATGTTTATAAACACTTGATATTATCAGACACAGCCCTAAGCACACACAGTGAATATCTTTAAGCCTTATATACAGTGCTCACACATCAACCTCTTGTGCGTAGACTTTCTATTCGCCTGAGGCAGATATGCGTGCACACTTTATAAGCATAAGCCCCAAGCTCGCACACAGTTGGTACAAATTAGCACCCACCAGACAGTGTATACAAAAAAGCACAGTAACTTTCTATAACCACCTTGCACGTAAGGTTGTAGCTAAGTCCAGTGGTCCTGGTGATAGGTGACAGGCAGACTCCATTTGGGGCTCCGGACATATAATCTGACGGGTCAGTGTGAGACCCGAACCAGGAACTAGGCGGGGATACGATGAGAGACGATCGGGTGCAGCCACGCTCATCGCACGGATAACTACACCCAAAAACAAAACACATGTCCACCTCGTATTGTTGTCTGGCTATAACCACGCTCTCCCTTATAGAGCTCCAGTTTCACTGCAGATCAGGCCCTACTGTACAAGTGACCATGTCCATTTGTTGGAGCTTTCTCGCCTACAAGCTCTCTCAGCTACACACACACACTGTAGTTAAAAAAGGAAAAAACTATTTCGGTTTCGTTTCGGTTTTCGGCCAGGATCATCCTGAATTTTCGGTATCGGTTTCGGTCCAGAATTTTCATTTCGGTGCATCCCTAAAAAGCGGTATGTTTTTTAAATATTAAAAGTGAAAAAAGGGTTTTATAGCTATAGCACCTAAATAATGTTATATAATTCTGCACTATGTTTACTGTCCCTTTAATGTAGGGATGCTTGGACTGCATTGATTCATTAATGACCATACATATGCAATTTAGATATGCACTAATAGCTATTCATATGCATGCACTGCTTGTATTTATTAATGATTGCATCTAACTGTTTATGCCATGCCGCTCATTGCATTGTCTGTTAACAGATATATATATAACCACAGGCACATTACTATATCTGTCTCTTACCAATTTTGTCTGTAATTTTTATACCGTTATTGAATATCATGTCATTTATGACATTTTCTGCATGACACTGATATATATTAACTTTGTGATGGTATAACTATATAGACATACAGTTTTCCCCTATGGCCATAGGTCTGTTTTAACTATTTTATATTCTATATGCATTCAGGGTATTACCAGTATGCCTTTCTTTTTCTAAATGTAGTTGATCAATAAATGAGCTTTGTTTTAATTGGACATGTGCATGTGTGAATCATTGCTGTGTACCTGGTTTTGTACATCTCTTTGGTGCTATACTTTCCTAGTATAGATTTTGTTAAAATAGGATAGTGCTGGCTATGGAATCCTTGTATTTTTCTGACTTTTTATCTTATCTTATAATTTCTAACTGTCTTTTTGAGTAAATTGTAATCTTTTGATTCCACCTTGCACCCTTGACTCAAACATTAGTAGTCATAGGTAATCCTATCTTTATATAGATTATATCAGGTACCCTTAGAGCTGGTCTGACTAAACTATTGGAATATTTTATATATATATATATATATATATATATATATATATATATATATATATATATATATATATAGATATATAGCAATAAGAAACAAATTGCAGAGACTTTATGCAGGTCCAAAACTTGATTTATTTCAGTTTAAAACAATCCATGAATACATGATCAAAATCGGCATGTCTCACAACTCCAGCAAAACTTGTAGAAAGACTGCTGCTGACATGTTTCGCCACTCACGGCGTAATCATAGCTACAGGTAAAATCCCTGCTCACCTGTTTAAGGTGGCTGGGAAAATCCAATTGGTTAAAATTTAATTGGCAAGTTGAGCTGGAATAAATACTTAACCCCATGTGAACTGTGAACACTTTAAAAGGAAATATTTCTTTGTTTACATTTTAGTTTATTATATATGTTTGTTTTTACAAACTGAAATGGTATTTGAATTTTAAACCCTGTATAATGCAAAACGGGTAATTCATATCAAATGCTCAAATTACCCATTTGAAAAATATATAAGCATATAAGCATTATACACACACATACAGTATATATTATATATATATATATATATATATATATATATATATATATATATATTCCAGGTTTTTAACCTAATTGAGCAGAACAACTTCTCCTACGCTGATAGAACAATAGGAGATTCCTGAACTCTACACCTAATTGCAGTTTTGGAATCTACAGTGTACTAGCCGATGGAAAGTGCTAGCCCGCTCACAAGCACCGGTCACAGTACGGTGCAACACTATCTGGTGAGCCTAACATCATTTACATGAAACACACTATGAGGCGCCCTCTTTTTTTCTCCTTCAACTTTATAGATTACCCCACACACCGGGTTTTAAGCGGAGCAGCCTCGTTCCAACCAATCTGATATTGGGAGTAACACAGACCATCACAGACAATAGAAATTGGACTTAAAACCACCATTGGCTCACAAGGTTCCATTCTGATTATTATACACAAACATATTTTTGCTATCAAGTTTTTTTGAATCACAATATATTGTATTTTGTTGCACCACTATCAAGTTGATTGTACATGCATTTGCGTGGGTTGCGCTTTTTGCCTCAGTGAGCTTTCTTGTTTCAAGATTTTTGTTTCAAGATTTTTCAGTACCTCTTTTCCTTTCTTTTTCAGTGTTCATTATTGCTCAAAGTTTTTTTGGTGCGCCCCCATAGGATACCCCCTTGGGTTTTCCTTTTCTAATCTATAATAAACTACCAATAAACCTTAAAATGACCTTTTGTAGGGCATTGCCCTAAAGAAATCAGCTATTTTTAAAAATAAAATAAAATAAAAAAATTAATTTATCAGGTAAGTTCTTAAATAAATTATATTTTCTTTCATGTAATTGGCAAGAGTCCATGAGCTAGTGAGGTATGGGATAGAAATATCCAAGATGTGGAAGACCACAGAAGAGTCACTAGAAAGGGATACAATAAAAACAGCTATTTCCACTGAAAAAAATTAAATCCACACAAAAATAAGTTTCTCATAAATTTCACATAAATTTCAAGAAAAAAAAACTTAAATCATAAGCAGAAGAATCAAACTGAAACAGCTGCCTGAAGAACTTTTCTACCAAAGACTGCTTCAGAAGAAGCAAATACATCAAAATTGTAAAATTTAGTAAATGTATGCAAAGAAGACCAAGTTGCTGCTTTGCAAATCTTATCAACCGAAGCTTCATTCTTAAAAAACCAAGAAGTGGCGATTGATCTAGTAGAATAAGATGTAATTCTCTGAGGTGGAGATTGCCCTGACACAACTCGCTTCATAACAACCTGGCATCAACTAAAACGCAGGAAATGACGAACTAGCGTCATCATAGACGCACAATCGCACCAAAAAATTCTCGCGCCTAGAATGACACAATAAATAACAGCATTTTGCCCCCTCAGAAGCCTAAATTTGCCCGCAAATTTTAAAGAAACAAGTCAGATTGGAAAAAAAGACTAAACCCCAGGTTAGAAAATATTAAAAAAATAACTTCCTAAAACATGATTCCCATGCTGAAACTGCTAGACTTCAAATGGAAATACATATAGACCTGACTCATGGCAAATATAAGTAAATATATATATTTAGAACTTTATATAAATACATAAAGCGCCAACCATAGGTGAGAGTGTCTTAAATAATGATACATACTTACCGAAAGACACCCATCCACATATAGCAGATAGCCAAACCAGTACTGAAAACTATTAGCAGAGTTAATGGTATAAGAGTATATCGTCGATCTGAAAAGGGAGGTAGGAGATGAATCCCTACGACCAATAACAGAGAACCCTTGAAAAGATTTCCCGCAAGGGAAACCACAAAAAATCAATAGGCGATACTCTCTTCACATCCTTCTGACAAACATTGTACTCTGAAAGGAATTGGGCTTCAGAATGCTTAGAAGCGCTTATCATAGAAGAAATCATAAACATCTAGCACAAACTTACTTCACCACCTCCATAGGAGGCAAAGTTTGTAAAACTGAATTGTGGGTGTGGTGAGGGGTGTATTTATAGGCATTTTGAGGTTTGGGAAACTTTGCTCCTCCTGGTAGGATATCCCATGCATCACTAGCTCATGGACTCTTGCCAATTATATGAAAGAAAAGGGCATTTGTATGGGCATTGCCCTTAAAAGGGCATTTAGCATTTAGCTTTTTTCTTGCCCTTAATAGGGCATTCAGTTCTTTTATGAACTGCCCAAACCCTAATCTACAAAAAAAACACCCCACAAAAACCTTAAAAAACCTAACACTAACGCCTCTTTAGGTACTCATAGTTGCTGAAGTCCCGCTTTAACGATCTTCATTCCGGTGGCTCCATCTTCATCCAGGTGGCTCCATCTTTATCCATCATGGGACCAGCATCTTCTTCATCCCTGCGGAGGTGGAGCGGTCGATGCGCGGAAGTGGAGGTCCAGGAGAAGGTCTAAGACGGGAGTCCAAGGCGGAAATCCAATGATCCGATGTGGAGGTCCTCTTCATGCGATCGTCCGCCGCACACTGAGGATTGAAATGCAAGGTACCCCTTTAATACTGGGGGTACCATTGCATTCCTATTGGCTGAAAAATTTAAATCAGCCAATAGGAATTAGAGCTGCTAAAATCCTATTGGCTGTTCAAATCAGCCAATAGGATTTAAGCAGCTCTCATTCTATTGGCTGATTCACCTTGGACCTTCGCCTGGACCTCTGCCTCCGCACATCGACCACTCTGCATCCGCAGGTATCAAGAAGATGCCACTCCTGCGATAGATGAAGATGGAGCCATCTGGATGAAGATGGAGCCGCTGGGATGGAGATCGTTCAAGCGGGACTTCAGCGCCTGTGAGTACCTAAAGAGGGGTTAGTGTTAGTTTTTCTGAAGTTTTTTTGGTGTGGTTTTTTTTAGATTAGGGTTTGGGCAGTTCATAAAAAGCTGAATGCCCTTTTAAGGGCAAGAAAAAGAGCTGAATTCCCTTTTTAGGGGTTAATAGTTTAATTTAGGTTGTTGCGATGTGGAGGGCTGGCGGTTTAGGGGTTAATAGGTTTATTTAGTGGTAGTGATGTGGGAGGCCAGAGGTTTAGGGGTTAATAGCTTTATTTAGTGGCGGCGATGTCGGGGAGCGGAGGAATAGGGGTTAATATATTTATTATAGTGTGGGTGATGTTGGGGTGTGGGGGAATTATTATGATTATTATCGGTTATTTGTAGAGCGCCAACAGATTCGTAGTGCTAATAGGGGTTAATAACTTTAGTATAGAGGCAGCAATATCGAGAGCGGCAGATTAGGGGTTAATAACATTATGTAGGTGTCGGCGATATCAAGGGCAGCAGATTAGGGGTGTTTAGATGTGGGGTTTATGTTAGGATGTTAGGTTTAAACTTAAATTTTTTTCCCATATAGATATCAATGGGGTTGCGTTATGGAGTTTTTCATTCCGCGATCGCAGGTGTTAGGGTTTTTTCTGACACTCTCCCCCCATTGATGTCTATGGAGAAAGCATGCACGAGAATGTCAAAGCAGCGCTTGTATTTTGTGCGGTATGAAGCTCAACGCAACCATATCGCACACACAAGGCGGCTTTTCAAAAACTTGTAATGGCAGCCTCATGGAGGGTGAAATAACGCAACTTTTGTTGCGTTCGTTAACTACCCTCTATAGCGCAAAACTTGTAATCTAGGTGAATGAAAAGTGCTTCACAAAGCAGAGAAAGTCCCGCTAGTACAAACAGACATCAGAGCGTCTGCAATAGAATAAAACTGATTTTGTATTTTGTAAAAGAGTGCTGAATTCCCTTACTTATCTACCAGGACTAATATATTCTCGGTATTTCTTTCTAATAAGTTTAAAACAACATCAGAAAAGTGAGCTAATTAAAAAATATAGGAAACTTGCCAAGTAGAGAAATCTATTAAAAAAATAAATCATATTCGGTGTGGTGCAGACCTTTAAAGGGTCAGTAAAGTCAAAATCAAACTTACATGGGTCAGATAGAATTGTAGCAGACCTACTCAACAAAGGGCCCTGGTGCAAAAAATGTTTTGGATCAGTAGAAAGCAAAAGTAATAAAATACCTGCTGCTATGTATAATGATTTTGAGTAAATAGACAGACAGACATAGATAGATAGAGACAGACAGACAGACAGACAGATAGACAGATAGAGACAGACAGACAGACAGACATATAGACAGACAGAGACAGACAGACAGACAGACAGATAGATAGATAGATAGATAGATAAGATGGGACAGCATCCAACACAAATAAAAGGCTCTCCTGCATTAGAATTGCGCACATATGCCTATGTATAGACCGGTTGTTATGGGCCCTGCTGACATTGCACCTGCTGCACCAAAAAAAAAATACTTTAAGCTTTTTCTATCATCAAATTTGCTTTATTCTTTTGAAATCCTTTTGTTGAAATCCAGGCAGGATCTGAAACATGTGTGTCAGTAGCACTTTTTGGCAGCGCAGTGCTTGCAGCAATGTACAACATTGCTCCAAAGACTGTTGACAACCATTTTTATGTGTTTAACCATTTTTATGTGTTTATCCCCTTTGCTGGAATTAAAGGGACATAGTATCGTAACATTTTCTCTGTTTTCGTTTGTTCCCTATTATCTGTTTTACACACACTGGAATGTATCAAATTAACTTTATTTTCATGTTTATATCAGCTGCTAGTGCCTTTTAAAACCACCACTTGTATACTAAAAATATGAATACTTAGTATTTAGAAAAGTTATGCAAACAAGAGTCAAAAAGAAGCAATCAAGTTCCTAGCGGGGACAAAAGATATAGGTAACAAAAGTTTCCTTTTCAATTACTTGACGTATTGGCCATTGTGTACAGATAAGATAAGGAGGCATTAATGTATAGAGATAAAGATAAGATTAACCCCTTAACGACCGAGGACGTGCAGGGTACGTCCTCAAAAAAAAGGCAGTTAATGCCTGAGAACGTACCCTGCACGTCCTCGGTTTGGAAAGCAGCTGGAAGCGATCCTGCTCGCTTCCAGCTGCTTTCCGGTTATTGCAGTGATGCCTCGATATGGAGGCATCCTGCAATAACCTTTTTAAGCCATCCGGTGCAGAGAGAGCCACTCTGTGGCCCTCTCTGCACCGGAGATCGGTGGCTCCCTGCGTTGGTGGGTGGGAGCCGGACCGGGAGGCGGGTGGCGGCCATCGATGGCCCTGGTTATGTGCAGGGGGGGCGGGATCGTGGGCGGGGATGAGCGGGGGGCGCGCACGGACGCGCGCGCGTGCACGGGAGGGCGGGGGCGGGCGCGTGCACGGGGAGGGATCGGGTGGGAACCGCTACACTACAGAAAATTTGTTAATAAAAAATGTTTAAATGCCTTAATATTTTTAAAAAAAAAAAAAGATCAGCAAGGTGGTGGGGGTTTGTCTGTGTGGGGGGGGAAGCTACACTACAGAAAAAAGCCAAATAAAAATAAAAAAGCACTTTTTTTTTGCAAACTGGGTCCTGGCAGACAGCTGCCAGTACCCAAGATGGCCCCCAATGAGGCAGAGGGGATGGTCAGAGAGCGGTTTTGGGGGGGATCAGGGAGGTTGGGGGCTAAGGGGGGGATCCTACACCCTAGCATATGTAAATATGCTAAAAAATTATTATTATTTTTTTTTTAAAAAACCCTTTTATTTTAGTACTGGCAGACTTTCTGCCAGTACTTAAGATGGCGGGGACAATTGTGGGGTGGGGGAGGGAAGGGAGCTGTTTGGGAGGGATCAGGGGGTGGGATGTGTCAGGTGGGAGGCTGATCTCTACACTAAAGCTAAAATTAACCCTGCAAGCTCCCTACAAACTCCCTAATTAACCCCTTCACTGCTAGCCATAATACACGTGTGAGGCGCAGCAGGATTTAGCGGCTTTCTAATTACCAGAAAGCAACGCCAAAGTCATATATGTCTGCTATTTCTGAACAAAGGGGATCCCAGACAAGTATTTACAACCATTTGTGCCATAATTGCACAAGCTGTTTGTATTTGGCGGTGAAATGGTGGCATGAAATATACCAAAATGTGCCTAGATCAATACTTGGGGTTGTCTACTATACTACACTAAAGCTAAAATTAACCCTACAAGCTCCCTAAAAGCTCCCTAATTAACCCCTTAACTGCTGGGCATAATACACGTGTGAGGCGCAGCAGGATTTAGCGGCTTTCTAATTACCAGAAAGCAACGCCAAAGTCATATATGTCTGCTATTTCTGAACAAAGGGGATCCCAGACAAGTATTTACAACCATTTGTGCCATAATTGCACAAGCTGTTTGTATTTGGCGGTGAAATGGTGGCATGAAATATACCAAAATGTGCCTAGATCAATACTTGGGGTTGTCTACTATACTACACTAAAGCTAAAATTAACCCTACAAGCTCCCTAAAAGCTCCCTAATTAACCCCTTAACTGCTGGGCATAATACACTTGTGGTGCGCAGTGGCATTTAGCGGCCTTCTAATTACCAAAAAGCAACGCCAAAGCCATATATGTCTGCTATTTCTGAACAAAGGGGATCCCAGAGAAGAATTTACAACCATTTATGCCATAATTGCACAAGTTGTTTGTAAATAATTTCAGTGAGAAACCAAAAGTTTGTGAAAAAATTTGTGAAAAAGTGAACGATTTTTTGTATTTGATCGCATTTGGCGGTGAAATGGTGGTATGAAATATACCAAAATTGTCCTAGATCAATACTTTGGGATGTCTACTAAAAAAAAATATATACATGTC
Organism: Bombina bombina; assembly: GCF_027579735.1. Classification (NCBI taxonomy): domain Eukaryota; kingdom Metazoa; phylum Chordata; class Amphibia; order Anura; family Bombinatoridae; genus Bombina; species Bombina bombina. The sequence continues at coordinate 60,508,060 of NC_069500.1, read as the reverse complement.
AAGGGATATTCAGGAATTCCTGAAAGATATTAGTGTTCTAATGTAACTAGCGCTAATTTTGGAAAAAAGTGGTTTGGAAATAGCAAAGTGCTACTTGTATTTATGGCCCTATAACTTGCAAAAAAAGCAAAGAACATGTAAACATTGGGTATTTCTAAACTCAGGACAAAATTTTGAAACTATTTAGCATGGGTGTTTTTTGGTGGTTGTAGATATGTAACAGATTTTGGGGGTCAAAGTTAGAAAAAGTGTGTTTTTTTCAATTTTTCCTCATATTTTATATTTTTTTTTATAGTAAATTATAAGATATGATGAAAATAATGGTATCTTTAGAAAGTCCATTTAGTGGCGAGAAAAACGGTATATAATATGTGTGGGTACAGTAAATGAGTAAGAAGAAAATTACAGCTAAACACAAACACCGCAAAAATGTAAAAATAGCCTTGGTCCCAAACGGACAGAAAATGGAAAAGTGCTGTGGTCATTAAGGGGTTAAAAGGTCTGCTAATTTTGCATGCTTAGCCCATTTATATGGGCCTGTTCTTAAAAACAACGGATTAAGGATTTAATTATCAAAACTATTTCATATACAAAAATAAACATAACAGAGCAAAACCACTATTTTGCAATACAATGTCTTTTTAAAGGGATACTGAACCAAATTTAGTTTTTCATGATTCAGATAGAGCAGGCAATTTTAAACAACTTTCTAGTTTACTCCTATTATCAATTTTTCTTCATTCTCTTAGTATCTTTATTTGAAAAAGCAGGAATGTAAGCTTACGAGCCAGTCCACCTTTGGTTAAGCACCTGGGTACAGCTTGCAGATTGGTGGCTAAATGTACCCACCAATCAGCAAGCGCTATCCAGGGTTCTGAACCAAAAATAGCCCGGCTGGTAAGCTTATGTTTTTTCAAATAAAGATACCATGAAAACTAAGAAAAATTAATAATAGGTGTAAATTAGAAAGTTGCTTAAAATTGAACGCTCTATCTGAATAATGAATTGGGTTCAGTACCCTTTAAGAGTGTAGATCATTGTAATCAATAGTGCATCACAACGTTTTATCATTCCTCTTAAAGTGATGGTCCAAGCGTTAAACAAATGCTAGGATTAAAGTGGACTTTAATTGACCAACCATGTAAAAAATGGTGCTAAACTCACCCTTTCTGTGCTGTTGCACAGCGCTAAACTCAGCGGCTCCGGCCCCCCCCACAGCACATCGATCTCCTTCAATGAGGTGACGTTTGCACCTCTGGACCGATAGCTGTGTGTGTCAACTGACAGGTTTCTGTATGCACGCACGGCTATTGGCTTAGACGTGCAAGCAGCACCTCATTGGTAAAAGATCGATGTCCTGTGGGGGGGCCGGAGCCGTTGAGTTTAGCCTTTTGCAACGGCACAGAAAGGGTGAGTTAAGCACCCTTTTTTACATGGTTAATCAGTTAAAATCCACTTTATTTTTAGTGATAGTAAATCCTAGTCTTTGTTAAACGCTTGTATTTACGATCACTTTGTGTCCCTTTAATAATGATCATTACCTTTAACCCTGTTGTTTATATCCATCTGGCATTTTATTAATATTGGACAGACCAGCCCATGAAATGAGTGTTGTTGTGTGCAATATTTTATAAAACTGAGAAATAAAACCTGAAATGTTTATCTTTGCCACAGGTAAAATATATTATGGGATACAGATAGCTGGAAGGAAGTTTGTAGCACACAACAACGTATTGAGGGAATAATTTAATTGCAGATTTTCCTGTCAAGCGCCAATGGCATCTAAAACCGGGGGACAATGACTAGTCCGATATATCCTGTTACACTTCAGCATTATGATAAGGCATCGCCCCAATAACACACACGTCTTATGAGTTTAGTAGGGAAGATACAGATAATTACCCCACGCTTTAGAATTTATGTATTTTTGTTCCCTGCCAGCCATACGTACTGAGTGTCAATCATGTGGCTTTGGACATTTCATCTGGGTATTTTAGTTGCTTAAAGATAAATAAGAGTCAATAGTAAGATGTACAGCCCTATCATATGGTTGCAAAGCACTTTGTTAGAAGTAAAGACTGCATTAGCCTTTTTTCAAAATGACATTGGTGTCAAGTGTACGTGTAGTTGTTGATTGATATGGAAGCTTCATGCACAGCGCAAGGAGTATACTACCCAATAAGCATATAGATCAGCACAGTGCACACTGATTTGTAAAGCCTGAGCATATTACTGCAATTTATGTCCCTTTTATTTAACATACTAACCAGAAGGCAGAGTAAAGCTTCAATATATATAAGCCTTGATTCCAAATAATAACCATTTTTCAGACTAAGGGCTTGATTCTCTAAAGCTCTGAACATTAAGGGCCAGATTACAAGTGAGGCACTATTTGGTGCTTTTGCTTAAGCACTGACACCACTCAAAGTAAACTTTTAAAGCGTATTACAAGTTTAAAGTAAATGGTTTGCGTGCAAGCGAAACCCGAAGTACACTAACTTCAGGACATCAGATATCGCCTTCTCCCCATAGACTTCAATGAAACACACTGTTCCAAAAATAGCGCACGCTGTAACCCAACACCATTTTAAACCTAGAGCACTATACCTGATAGGAGTTATTAATATTTCACATTCCAAATTTCTTCACGTACAGGACAATGTTTTTTTGTGTTTTAAATAGATATTACAATATATATCTATATATACCTATACCTGTAAATATATTCACATATATATATAGGTAAAGATATATATTTTACATTAACATTATAATAAATATATATATATTAAGAGAAATTACACCAACTTTTTATACCATACCCAAATTACATAAGGGGAGACTACCGCCCCCGGGTAGACCAATAATTTAGGGAATGGGGTCCCTGACCGAGAAAATCTCTGAATATGTTGACTATAATTTAAGACCATTCCTTGACAATCTGCCATCCTTTGTAAAAGACTCACTAGATGTCCTTAAAAAAATAGAAGGCCTAACAGTCCAAAAAGATACATTTTTAGTAACGATTGATGTAGAAGGGTTATACTCTTCGATTCCACACGCTAAAGGAGTCGAAACCTGTAGATACTTTTTGGAACAGAGGGGGAAAGAATATACTGAACATACAAATTTTGTATTAACACTCCTGGATTTTCTGCTGCAACATAATTATTTCAAATTTAATCAAAAAATGTATGTACAAACACTAGGTACAGCCATGGGTACTTGTTGTGCACCAACTTACGCATGTCTGTACCTAGGATATTGGGAAAAAGAAGTAATCTGGGATAGAAATTATAAGGACAATATAGGACTATGGATACGCTTCATAGATGACGCCCTACTACTATGGGAGGGGTCAGAAGAAGAATTAATTCAATTTATGGAATTTTTGAATCAAAACAATTTCAATTTGAAATTTACATATACAAGTAGTAAAACAGAAATAAGCTTCTTAGATTTAAACATTACTAATGTAAATCAAACTATCATCACGTCTACTCACAGAAAACTTACAGCTGGTAATACATTACTAAGTGCTGATAGCCATCATCCAACACACCTATTATTTAATATACCACATGGTCAATATTTAAGACATAGGAGAAATTGTACACAAATTGAAACATTTAAAATGGAGGCTAGTGATCTACAAAAAAGATTTAAAGAAAGAGGGTATTCCCAAAATTGCCTAAAACAGGCATATAGAAAAACAAGATACCGGGATAGGCAGGAAATTCTATACAAATCAAAAGAAAAACTGCAAGGAGACACAGTAAGATTTATCAGTACTTATAATGACTCCTGGGCAAAAATTAGAGTAATTCTGCTGAAAAACTGGCATATTTTAACTCTAGATAACTCTATAGCGAAGCAAATAAGCAGTACTCCCCAAATGACAGCTAAAAAAGCCCCTAATCTTAAAGACAAACTTGTTAGAAGCCATTTTCGTATTAATAAGCCAGGTAACTGGCTGTTACAATACAAAAGCAAGGATGGTAATTTTAAATGTTCAAAATGTTCAGTCTGTCCAAATATGACCACTGGAAATAAATTCATTGATAAATTTGGTAAGCAGTGGCACATCCAGGGACACATAAACTGTATAAGTGAAGGAGTTGTATATTTAGTTTACTGTAACTGCCCCTGTTATTACGTTGGTAAAACGTACACAGAGTTAAAAGAGAGAATAAAGGAACACAAGAGAGATATAAAGAACAAACTGGTTGATACTAGTAGTGTAGCACAACATTTTTTCCATTTTCATAATAGCAATAAGCATGAATTAAAATTTAGAGTCCTGCAAAAAATAGACCTCAGAGAGAGGGGTGGTGACCTGGATAAAAAATTATTGCAGAATGAATGTAAATGGATCTTTAATTTAAAAGCACTTGTCCCTCTAGGCATGAATGAGGAAATTAATTATGCATGCTTTTTGGGTGAATGAAATATTGCAAAAGTTTGCTATTTATATTTTCTTTCTTCATATAAAAATTAAATATTGGAAGTTAAGGATTAATCCTATGTCAGGATCCCTTACGTGAATTTGATATTTCATGTTTAAAATAATTCCTAAAGATTATCTCGATTTTCTATTAAGTCAAAAAGGGTTATTTAATATTCTAAAAATGTAAAAACTGTCATATTAGCAGCTATGTACTGCTTTTACTATAATCAAAAATGCGAGGAAAAATCTTCAGCACTTTTCAATAATTTTTAAAAAAAACTCTACTGCTAAATCAACATTAAGCTATACCATACCAAAAGGAGCATTTCTATTTTCATAATTGCGGTATTTCTCTACAACTCCGTAGTTATAATTATTAATGTTTAACACCAAAATATGTATCAATGATTAAGATACATTGTCTTAGTTAAACTAAGTTACTATTTTACCCCAAGTATAGAATGCAATTCAATAAAGGCTTCAAGAAAGGGAGGAGTTTTCCTCCTTAATGTGTTTCTTTAAAGGGAACTCCATACACACCTGATGATCACTGATTGTATTTGGAGCCGGAAGAAGCCCCACAGCCTTAGGGATGAAACGCGCGTAGCTGGCTGGAGTGTTTGTTCGAACACAGTGAGACCAAGATTTACTGTTCGTTCACTAAGATTGATGTGATTTGGAGGCCGCAAGACAACCGCAGATTACTTGAGAGGAGCACCCCAGGATTTACCTGTCTTACAGCACTGACAGAAGGGACCCAGGAGGTGCAGCACCGCGATAGTGGGACTCTCAACAACCGCATGTATAACCGCTATGGCGGACCACACTTTCAGACACAGTGTTTGCTATCAAGTTTGCTATTAAGCCAAGAACTGGTTAATACTTACCGCTACGGCGGAACACGATTCCCTAAATATTGGAAATTGCTGATTACCAAGAACTGGTTAATATTCACCGCTACGGCGGAATATGTTTTTTCAAACAGTGTCTTGAAGCTAAGGATTGGTCAACAGCTATCGCTACGGCGGTACTAACTTTTATGATTTGTAACCATTCTGCAGGTTGTTTAACAGCATCAAATGATATTTACAAATCAACCATTTGTGGCCTACTTTTCACACAGCCAATTAAGTTATGATGAGGACCAGTAAGGATTACTCTTCTATACTACTGACTGGGACATTTTAACAATCCTGTGATTATTAACAGGCAAATTTCTTTTCTTTTGATGATAACGGTTGCAACATGTTATGAACACTATTATCATTATAATTATATGTTTTTTTCCAGCTGGTAGATATAATCATAGTGCACTATGATAGGAATTGTTAGAGAATCCTGCAGGCTGTCATGCATAATTTTCTCAGGTTGTTTCTAATAAACACTCCTTTAATGCTCCTTTTGGTCTAGTATATGACTGATTTATAGTATTATTCACTGTTTATGCCACTATAAGATTTGACACCTCTGATAATGCATATCCAATCATATTGATAGGGATAGGTTAGTGCTGGATAGGAAAAGCTTTAAATTCCTAAACATTAAATAAAATAAATATATATATATCAATATAAAATAAAAAGATAATTTTCTTCTATATGAAGAACATTGGAATGTGAAATATGCTTAACGTGCTTCGAGTTTCTTGCTGTAGGTCTAATGAGATGTCAGTTATCTTAAGGTGTGTCATGTACAGTAAATAATACATATAACATATAAAAAAATAGCAAAATGTATTCTTACCTGATAAATTTCTTTCTTTCCGGATATGGAGACTCAACAACGTCATTCAATTACTAGTGGGAATATCACTCCTGGCCAGCAGCAGGAGGCAAGGAGCACCACAGCAAAGCTGTTAAGTGTCACTCCCCTACCCATAATCCAGTCATTCGACCGAAGGGAAATGGAAAAGGAATAACACAAAGGTGTAGAGGTGCCTGAGGTTTAGTAAAAAAATAACTGTCTTAATAAAGGGTAGGGTCATGGACTCTCGATATCCGGAAAAAAATAAATTTATCAGGTAAGCATAAATTTTGCTTTCTTTCCTAAGATATGGAGAGTTCACAATGCCATTCAATTACTAGTGGGAACCAATACCCAATTAGAGGACACATAATAAACAGGGAGGGAGAACAAGACAGGCAGACCTAAACAGAAGGCACCACCGCTTGAAGAACCTTTCTCCTAAAAGAGGCCTCAGCCGAGGCAAAAGTATCAAATTTGTAAAATGTTGAAAAAGTATGCAGAGAAGACCAAGTTGCAGCCTTGCAAAGCTGTTCCACAGAAGCTTCACCTTTGAAAGTCCAAAAGGAGGATACAGCCTTAGTGGAATGAGCTGCAAATCTCTCAGGAGGCTGCTGTCCAGCAGTCTCATAAGCAAATCGAATCATACTTATCAACCAGAGGGAAAGAGAAGTAGAAGTAGCCTTTTGACCATTATGCTTTCCTGAGATACAAACAAACAGGGCAGAAGACTGGCGAAAAATTCTTAGTTGCCTGTAGGTAGAATTTTAGAGCACGCACAACATCCAAGTTGTGCAACAGACGTTTTTTATGAGAAGAAGGATTGGGACAGAGAGAAGGAACAACAATTTTCTGATTAATATTTCTATCCGAAACCACTTTAGGAAGAAACCCCAATTTAGTATGAAGGTAAGGCGAATCACACTACAAAGGTGAGAGTTCCGAAACTCTCCGAGCAGAAGAGATAGCAATAAGAAACAATACCTTCCAGGATAGCAACTTAATATCTATGGAATGCATTGGCTCAAACGGAGCTTGCTGCAAAAGTTTATGAACAAGATTAAGGCTCCAAGGAGAAGCAACAGGTTTAAACACAGGCCTGATTCTGACCAGGGCCTGACAAAAAGATTGAACATCTGGCACATCCGCCAGACATTTCTGTAACAAAATAGATAATGCAGAAATCTGACCTTTCAGAGAACTGACTGACAACCCTTTCTCCAGACCTTCCTGGAGAAAAGACAAAATTCTAGGAATCCTGACCCTACTCCAAGATTAGTCCTTAGATTCACATCAATAAAGGTATTTACGCCATACCTTATGGTACATTTTTCGAGTAACAGGCCTGCGAGCCTGGATCATGGTCTCAATGACTGAAAATCCACGCTTAGACAGAACTAAGCGTTCAATCTCCAAGCAGTCAGATTTGGATGGAGGAATGGACCCGGAGTTAGAAGGTCCTTCCTCAGAGGCAACCTCCAAGGTGGCCGAGATGACATCTTCACTAGGTCTGCATACCAGATCCTATGAGACCATGCAGGAGCTATTAGAATTACCGATGCTCTCTTTTGTTTAGTATGAGCAATAACTTGTGGAAGGAGCGCAAACTTAGGAAACAGGTATGCTAGACCGAAATCCCAAGGAACCGATATAGCATCTATCAGAGTGGCCTGAAGATCTCTTGACCTTGAACCATACTTTGGAATATTGGCGTTCTGCCAAGACGCCATCAGATCCAACTCCAGCACCCCCATTTGAGGGATAACCTGGAGAACACCTCCGGATGGAGAGCCCACTCCCCAGGATGAATCGTCTGTCTACTCAGGAAATCTGCTTCCCAGTCGTCCCTTCCAGGAATGTGGATGGCAGATAGGCAACAGTTGTGAGCTTCCGCCCACTGAATAACCCGTACCACCTCCTTCATGGCTAAGGAACTCCGAGTTCCTCCCTGGTGGTTGATGTAAGCCACTGAGGTGATGTTGTCTGACTAAAACCTGATAAACCTGGGTAAGGACAATTGAGGCCAAGCCATCAGAGCATTGTAAATCATTCTCAACTCCAAGATGTTTATGGGGAGAGCAGACTCTCCACCACAGGAGAGAGTCTCTTGTCGACTGGTCTAGATCTATCCTCTGAGACAGGTCCAAATGGTCTCCGATCCATTGTCTGAGCATGCATAATTGCAGAGCTCTCAAATGGAATCGAGCAAAGGGAATGATGTCCATGGAAGCGACCATCAGACCAATTACCTCCATACATTGAGCTACTGATGGCCGAACAGTAGACTGAAGAGAGAGGCAAGAGAAGAGAATTTTGGATTTTCTGACTTCTGTCAGAAAAATCATCATAGATAGGTAATCTATTATGGTCCCTAAGAAAAGCACCCTTGTAGCTGGAACAAGGAACTCTTTTCCAGATTCACTTTCCAACCGTGGGAATGTAGAAATGACAACAAGATCTCTGTATGAGAGTTTGCTTGTTGAAAAGATGGCGCCTGAACCAATATGTCATCCAGGTATGGTGCCACTGCAATTCCCAGAGACCTGATCACTGCCAAGAGAGCACCCAGAACCTTTGAGAAAATTCTGTGAGCTGTGGCAAGGCCAAACGGAAGAGCCACAGACTGAAAGTGTTTGTCTAGAAATGCAAATCTCAGGAATTTTTGATGATCCCTATGGATGGGAACATGAAAATACGCGTCCTTCAGGTCTATGGTCATCATGAACTGACCCTCTTGGACCAAAGGAAGAATGGAACGAATGGTTTTAATTTTGAAGGATGGTACCCTGAAAAACTTGTAGAGGCACTTTAGGTCTAAAATGGGTCAAAAAGTTCCCTCTTTTTTGGGAACTATAAACAGATTTGAATAGAAGCCTAGACCCTGTTCCCTTACTGAAGCTTGAACAATCACTCCCAGGAAGGAAAGTTCCTGAATGCAGTTCAAGAATGCCTCTTTTTTTTTACCTGGTCTGTAACCCTGAGATGCTATGTCCACAGCCCAAGGATCTGGGACATCTCGTCTCCACGCTTGACAAAACAGGGAAAGTCTGCCCCCCACTTGATCCAAACCTGGACTAGGGGCCAACCCTTCATGCTGACTTTGACTCAGCTGAGGGTTTCTTTGATTGCTTCCCCTTATTCCAAGACTGATTGGGCTTCCAAGAAGATTTGGACTGCTCCTGCTTGGAAAAGGTGGAGGAAGACTTTTGACCTTTGAAGTTACGAAAGGAACGAAAAAAAATTACTTTGATGTCCTTTAAGTCTGTTCTTCTTGTCTTGCCCTTGTAAGGAAGCACCCGAAGCTTGGACTTAGAGGTAACATCAGCTGACCAAGATTTTAGCCACAATGCCCTGCAGGCTAGGACAGTGAAGCCAGACATATTGGTTCCCAATCTAATAACTTGAGTGTTTGCATCAGAAATAAAGAAATTGGCTAGTTTGAGAGCCTTAATCCTATCTTGTATCTCCTTCAACGGAGTCTCTACAAAAATTGATTCAGACAGAGCATCAGACTTCATAGTAAGCTACCATACGTGTTGGGAAAGATACTTAAAAGTCCTTGTTAGACCAGGATGTCCTGAGAGTTTACTATCATGAGCCCAGGACAGCACAGGAGTGCGTAGGTTCAGAGGTACAAAAAAGATATCGGAAGCCACGGGAGCTTCAGGAGGTTTACTAGACTGGGCACGTTGCAGTCTTTGAAGAAGGGTGGTATTCAGTTGACCAACCACACAGGAGGAAGGTATGATGTGTTCAATTGGAGCATCAGAGGAATAACTTGAGTGAGGAAACTGATGGTAAAGGGCGTCAGCCTTCTTATTTTTGGTCCCAGGAAGATAAGAGACCACAAAGTTAAAACGGGAAAAGAACAAGGCCCACCTAGCCAGTCGAGGATTGAGTCAATGAGCAGTCTCTAGGTAAGTCAGGTTCTTGTGGTCGGTGAGAATCTAAAAGGGATTGGTGGTGCCTTCTAACCAATGACGCCATTCAGTCAAGGCCATCTTAATGGCTAAGAGTTCACGATTACCCACATCGTTATTCCTCTCAGCAGGAGTAAAGTGTTTAGAGATAAGGCTACAGGGTGCAACTTGGAGGTTAAAGGATCCCTTTGGGTTAGAACTGCTCCAGCCCCTATCTCGGAGGCATCAACCTCTAAAGTGAACTGTAGGTCAGGATCAAGATGGCGTAGCACAGGAGCAGAACAGAAAGCCTTTTTTAGAAGAGTGAAGGCATATATGGCCTCAGGGGACCAATGTTTACAGTCTTTGTTCCGTTTTGTCAATTAGGTAAGAGGAGCAACTGCTTGAGAAAAGTTCATTATAAACTTGTGGTAATAATTGGAGAACCCCAAGAATCTCTGTAATTCCTTTAATGAAGTAGGTTGAGACCATTCTAAAACTGCGGTGAGTTTAGCAGGATCCATGGCAAAACTTCTTTCGAGATGACATAACCAAGGAACTGTATCTGAACTTGGTCAAACTCACATTTTTCTAGTTTGGCTACCAAGGAATTGTCTCTGAGACATTGAAGTACCTGTCTCACGTGCTTATTATGTTCCTCCAGAGTGGAAGAAAAAATAAGGATTTCATCCAAGTAGACAATGACAGTGCGATTGAGGTGGTCACGAAAGACATCATTGACAAATGTCTGGAAGACTGCAGGGGCATTACACAGCCCAAAGGGCATTATGAGGTATTCGTAATGTCCTGATCTTGTGTTGAAGTCGGTTTTCCATTCGTGGCCTGGGAATATATGGATCAGATTGTATGCCCCATGTAAGTCCAGCTTGGTGAAGAAGCGAGCATTATGGAGTGAGATCATAGAGTTCGGTGATCAAAGGAATGGGATAGCGATTCTTGATAGTGATGTTGTTCAAGGCCCTGTAGTCGATGCAGGGTCTGAGCCCACCATCCTTCTTACTGACAAAAAAGAAGCCTGTCCCAGCAGGAGAGGAGGAAGGGCGAATGAAACCTTTAGATAGGTTCTCTTGGATACACTCCTCCATGGATTTGGTTTCAGCTTTGGAGAGAAGATAAGTCCTCCCTTTAGGAAGTGGGGCTCCGGGAAAGAGGTATATTTTGCAGTCATAAGGATGGTGGGGTGGCAGCACATCGGCTGATTTTTTCTCAAACACATCTGTGAAATCTGCATATACTGAGGGAAGGTTTGGAGGAAACTGTTTACTGGCTATGGGGATGCGGAGCAGAGGAGTGACTTTAGGAAGGCAGGAGTGGAAACAGGAGGTACCCCAGGAGGCCAGTTGTCCTTCAGCCCAGTCAAACTGTGGATTGTGTATACGAAGCCAAGGAAGACCAAGGATGACAGGCTGTGCTGGGGAATGAATGACCTCGAACTGCAGCTGTTTGGTATGAAGGACACCCACAGTCAGGGTCAGGGGTGCTGACTCAAAATGGATCAACCCCAAACCAAGGGGGGTTCCATCCAGAGTAGTTATTTTGAGACAATGTCTTTTCTGCAGAAGAGGCATGCCAGCTTGAATCATAAAACGGTGATCCAGAAAGTTTCCAGCGGCCCCTGAATCAATAAAGGCTTGAGTGTGGACAGTATTCTGAAGGAAGGTAAGGGTTACAGGTACCAGAATCCAAGAAGAGTGAGGGGATTTAGTAGTGATCATGCTTAGAGGTACCCCAGTGTTATCCCCTAAGCATTGGCTTTTCCCGGCCGAATGTCACAATTCTTTAGTTGGTGGGTGTTTGATCCACAATAAAAGCATAGTCTCAATCTCCTTCTTCTCTGTCTTTCAGACTCTGAGGGTTTGAAGTAGGAGAGATCCATGGGTTCCTCTGCTGGGGTAACTGGAGTTGTTGAAGGGGTAGAGGATACTGCAGAAACCAGACAAATAGAAGGACGGGAGGGAAGGACCCTCCGAGTTCTGTCTCTCTCGGCTTGTCTTTCCTGGAAGCAAGAGTCCAGACTGATACAAAGCATTATAAAGTCATACAAAGAAGAAGGAATATCACAATAAGTGAGTTCATCTTTGATGCGTTCATGCAGACCCCTCCTAAATGCTGCCTTGAGAGCACTGCCATCCCAAGTGGTTTCAAGTGCCAAGGTGCGAAACTCGATGGCGAATCGTGCCACAGTTCTATTGCCCTGGTGGAGAGAGGGGTCAGAGGTAAGATGTATCCCTAAATATTTTAGTTTGGCAATTTTGATATTATGTTCTTTTTGCAACATTTGTACAATCTTTGGGCAGCTATTTATATTCAAAAGTTCTGACTTGTTTAAGTTAAGGAGAAAGTTTGAAGCTTTAACGTATGCTCACAGTTCAGTTAACAGTTCAGGAAGTGATGTGTTAGCATTAGTGATGGTGTAGATGGTGTATTTTGATTTCTCCTAATTCTATGGGCCAAGGCTTCTATTGATATTGCAAACAGCAACAGAGACAGGGAGCATCCCTGTCTAGTGCCGTTGCCAACAGAAAAAGAATCGGATAGGGTTCTATTTACTCTAATTCTAGCTTTGGGGTTCCAGTAAAGCACAAAAACGGTTTAAAAAAGTGTTCTTGAAGCCCATTATTTCTATAACTCATCGCAGAAAAAGCAAATCAACCCTATCGAAGGCCTTCTCCGCATCGGTTGAAAATAACACCAAAGGGATTTTTGAGATTCTTGCATGGGAGATCAATTGTAGGATCTTGGTGGTATTATCCTTAGCCTCCCTCCCTGGGACGAATCCCACCTGATCATTAGATATTAATTCCAGAAGGTAATTATTTAGGCGGGTCGCTAAAATTTTTGCTAATAATTTCATGTCTGCATTAATAAGAGAGATGGGCCTAAAGTTTTCAGGGGAATCTGGTGCCTTACCAGGTTTGGGAATTACAGTGATGTAACCTCCTAAAAGGATATTAGAAAGGTGTGGATTTTCTCTAAGATTGTTAAATAAATCTAATAGGGGATGCGACATTTCATCTTTGAATTTTTTATAATAGGACAAGGTGAAGCCGTCAGGGACTGGGCTCTTTCCCGTTTGGGTACTTTTTATGGCCTGAAATAGCTCTTCCGTCGTAATCAAGGAGTCTAAGTGATCTGAGGCTTCTTTAGTTAAAGTAGGTAAATCCATGCCTTGAAGGTAAGAGTCAATACTATTTATCCTCTGGTGCAGTGACTCTTCCCCTTTATCCGGTGCCATGTCCCCCCTAATATTATACAAGGAGTGATAGTATTTGTGGAACGCAGTAGCAATCTGCGCGCTACTATTCAGCTGGTGCCCATCCTTAGATTTGATCGTATGAATATATGATTGAAGTTGTCTTCTTCTAAGGGATCTAGATCTACCAGGCTTGTTCCCCCTTCATAATAGTACAGTTTTAAGTAGAGTGCTTTTCTTTGATGAGATTCGGCTAAGTGTTTATTCAGTTCTGATTTTGTGGCAGTTAGTCTGTTTTTAGTGTCTATACAAGAGGGGTCTATTTTATGCTTAGCTTCAAGTACGCTCAATGTGGCTAACAACTCACTGTATTTCAGTCGATATTGTTTATTAAGTAACACGCCCCTGCATAACACGCTTTTATGAGCTTTCCATACAGTCATGATCAATGAGGATGGATAGGTATTTATCTCAAAGTATTCCTTTAGTGTCTTGCGTATATCCTCTAAAATAAGGGGATTATCTAACAGTGTGTCATCCAATTTCCATAAATGGTTCGTAATTGGAATGTCGGGCCAGAGGACCGAACATGTGACCGGTGCATGATCTGACCAAGTAATGTGGCCTATATCACATTTTTGTGTCATTGTGAGACCACAAGAATCTGTGTAAATGTAGTCGATCCTTGAATAGCTGTTGTGTGGTATAGAATAGAAGGAATAATCCCTGGAATTTGGGTGTAGTGTCCTCCATGTGTCATGTAGGGCCATGTTTTTAAGGGAAGAGTTAACCTGTTTAATCGTAGAGGAGGGGGTACACGTTGCTCCTCTCGATGAGTCTAAGGAAGGGTTTGCCACTAGGTTAAAATCTCCAGCAAGATATGTAATCCCTTTAGAATGTTCTAGAAGTAAATTTGTGATTTTTTTTTAAAAAAACTGTCATGTGAGAGACTAGGTGAGTATACTGATGCTAGTGTAATGTAGTGGCTGTATAGTGTACCCACTACTACTATGTAGCGGCCCTCCTGGTCTTTTTCGATGTGCGTCATTTGAAAAGGGATAGACATGAAATATCACACCCACTACCCCTTTTTCGCTCATCCCTGAGGCAAAGTAAGCTGTAGAATATAGGGGGTGATGCCATTTAGGTTCCTTTCCCTTCTGAAAGTGCATTTCCTGAACTAAGATAATCTGGCTGTGTAACTTGGTGAGTTCCTTAAAAGCAATAGATTGCTCTCCGGGGTTATTAAGGCCTTTTGCATTTATTGTTGTGAAGTATATGGAGTGGTCTTTAAATTTACTGGCTCTAGGCTGCGTTACCAACTTATAGAGGAGAAACAAGACAACAACAAAAAAAAGGGGGAGGGGAGAGAGGGGAAGGGGATCAACAAAGGGAAAATAGCAAAGTGGGAAGGAAATAGAACAAATTTAACAACACAAACTCTTTACAACTCATGCAATGAGAAAATAATAATTTTACACAGTAATTGAGGTCAATAAAAATATAATCAACTTGAAGATATATATCAACAAAATTCTTAAGCTCAACAATTTCAATTTCTTTGAAACAATTACAACGGGGGAAAAAGCCCCATAACTGACGTTAATTATTCCTATCATTATCACCCTGATTATGACATCAGGGCGTTTTATACTTTGGCACATTGAAAGGTAGAGATGTGTGTGATTTGGGCAGGTATAGGTCAAGGGGCAGCTGAGTAATTATGATATTAAGAGAGGATGGTAAAATGTGCCTGCCGTAGCCGAAGTCTTAAAGTTGTGGAATGGCTGTTATAGTATTAAATCTCCAACTAACTCATTTCTTACTTAGACAGGACTAATATTCACATCAAGCCTCCATTACTAATCAAGGCCTGCTCCGTATAAAACTAAAGAGCACGTGGACTAGTCAGGGACCGTTGTACTACTCTATATTCGCCTGGTGTTGTGTGGGATCTATGTTACTCTAATTATGTGCATTTCCAATAATTATCTGATTATTGGAAATGGTCCAATCTGTGCCCCACTTCTATACCTTAGTTGTGTATGCTTCCTAATATAAAGTTAAACATTCCCTATTGGTCCTAGGAACTCTTGCTATGCAGGACTTGCATTATTTTACTGGTCCTAGGCTGATGGAAGGTTAATGGGCTGAAATTATACAGTGTAACATCTGTCTATTGGAAACATGGAAACTAGCTGAAAGTCCTCTCTGCCCCGAGTTGCCTCAATAGGGCTCATAACGAGCCTATAAGTATAACAATCAAGTGTCGCACTCTTCATAGGGCGAGTTATGTAACCATTACTTATATAGAAATAAACAGTTCTGCAGAGACAACCTGCCACAGGGCTGCAAATAAGAGAGCTCTAGTGCTAAAAAGGTATTATAAGCAGGTTAATACATATAAGATGCCAGGCAAAATTAAGAGATATATTTCGTTTTTATCCTAGTTAGCGTGTACAATGAGGTTTAAAGTAGAGTAAGCTAATGCTTCGGGAGCGGCCAGACCACTATATTATAAAATTTGCGTGGACAAACTAATACTTATCACCAGAGTGAAGTGCATCCTATTATCCTTTTTTGTTAGGTACACATTAAATAAAGTATTATCCCCTGCAGACTAGCTAGTCATAGTTTGATGTTAATTCCCCTACATAAACTAGGGGTCCCTCATTTATAGCTGCCCTCAAATCATTAATAAAACATAATACAGTGAGAATATTCTATATAAACAACAGTACAATTCCAGAACTGATAAGCCTCATCAGATGAGAACGTTCCAGAGACAAGACCTTAGTCATCTATAATGTACAGTACTTTACCCAGTAGCTTCTACTAATGGTCATCCGATAGATGGCTGAGAGGAGGGTGATCCGTCTTCAGTGCTTGTACCCTGTACATTGGATACCTGTATTGACAAATTTTCGTAGAAAGTTTTTTCATCTGTCCCAGGCCTGAAAATGGCGGTTTTGTTATTGTTATGTGCTATAATGGAGACTGGGAATCCCCACCTATACTAAATCTTATGGTTCCTTAATGTGGCGGTAATATGACTCAGTTCCGTTCTCTTCTGTAAAGTCACTGGAGAGAGTTCTGTAAAAGTTTATATCTCCTCTCCTGCATGTAATATGGGTTGCTTACGCCTTGCTTCTTGAATGATCTCCTCTTTATCCTTGTAGCTTAGGAATTTGACGATAATGTCTCTCACTGGAGCCTTACTAGGAGGCTTGGGTCTCAAGGCTCTATGTGCTCTTTCTAATGGTACCTCCTGAGCTGAGGGGTTTCCTTTTATAATCCTATAGAGAGCTTGTAGATATCCTTCAACCCCCTGCGGGGACACCGTTTCAGAAACATCCTGGATTCGCAGATTATTCCTGCGGCCTCTGTTGTCGAGGTCTTCGATTTTGTCATTGAGATATTGCAAGTTATCTGCATGAGGCTGTAAATCTGTAGTATTCTGTTGTATTGAGGAAGAGGCAGTGCTAATATTTGTTTCCACCTTTGTAATTCTGGAATCTAATGCCGTCATGTCTTTCCTAAGGTCCCCAAATAAACTTCTCATTTCCTGCAAGACTCCTTTAAAATCCCCTTTTTGCAGGACAAGTGTATGATATCGTCCTTTGTAGCATATTGAGTTTGGGAAGAATCATTGGGGTTTGTATTGGGATTAACGGAGCTCTGTCTAAGGGCCATATCTTCACTATTAGTCTAAGGGCTTCAAATATTGGGTCATAGTCTTTGTGATTGCAGATTTTTCAGCCTTACTTTGCCTTTTGTTAGGCATTACCTGAATAATAGGGGTATTTGGGCTTAAAGCAGAGGAGATTTGATATGGTGTAACGGCCGCTTCACAATCTGTGTGGATAAGTGATCTGATTACAGTTATATATATTAGTGGCTGTGATGATGACACACTTATAATTGATAGCGGTTTCTTTTCATTGAGACCTTTGCATCCCTTTATGTGATAATAATAATCAGTGAGAGATCTATTTATCTGCCCTTCCTTGAGCAGTATTCTCCTTTCTCTTAATCAGCTGCTGCCTTTTATTATAACAGCCATTTCCAGTCTGTTGTGTACATAGCCCAGCTAAGCCTTTAACGTCTCCCCTTCAGAAATCCTTAGGCCCTGCTCAAAATCTACCCTAGTGAGGTTACTTAGGAAAGTTTGTGGGTATTGGCATTTACCTTTGCCCCATGTGTAAGGCTCAGGAGGTCCGTAGTCAGTGATCAAGCTGTGCGGTAGGAGTGTGGTCTGTTGTGAATTCCGCCACTTTTTGGAACTTTTTTACATTTACTATGGTGGATAGTGGGGCATCCACTCCGTTATTTAAACAAAGCTCTTTTCATCTGCTGGATACCTAATCTCCTTTTTGCTATATACATACATATTTTTTTTAGGAGCAGCGGTGAATACCAAGCACTCCCCTCAACAGACCACGGACTTTGGACCTTTGACACAGGATCTTGGATCTTCATTTACCAGTGCTATCCATGGGATACAGCGTTACTGGTTGCAATTTGTGTCTTAGTTGTATAATCATATTACCAGTCCGGACTGCACAGCTTACACAGTTGACTGTGACGTCATCAAGCAAGAAGCCGGTTCGACTGTGGATAGGCCGGTCCTCATCACGGGGTACGCCACACACAGCTAGCATGAGGAGAAGGGGAAACCGCTTGTGCCAGAACGCTTCATGAAAATTAGGATACCGGCTCCACTCGGCTAGACTGCACAATCTGTGTCAACACACTGTTTTTTGGTGAGTGCTGATCCACTTGCTCCTAATTTATTTTATGTTATGAACTGTTGCTGTACTTGATGGCTGGGGGATTATGTTGACTACACGCTATTGAGTCAAGGGAATATACATAGTTGATTCTCTTACCCCTGAACATCTATCACGTCTTAGTTAAGAGCCATTTATTTACATTTACAGGCTCACTGAGCCTCTTTTTTCTGTAAAATACTGTTTGCACTTAATTACAGCATCAAAAAGGAAGTTGATATCACTCGTAGCCACAGACACCACCTCTTTTTCACTGTTTTTTATTAAGCAAGATTTGTATACAAAGTATCGTCCCTGCGGGCTTCGTTATTCTTAAAGGGATGTGAAACCCAAACATTTTCTTTTGTGATTTAGACAGAGCATTTCATCTTAAAAAAAGTTTCCAATACTTCTATTATCAAAGTTGCTTTGTTCCCATGATATTCTGTGTTGAAGAGATACCTAGGTACAGTAGGCATCTGCAGCACTAGATGGCAGGAAATAGTGCTGCCCTCTAGTGCTCTTACAAATAGACACAATTCTTCCAAAACTGCTGCCATGTAGTGCTCCAGAAATGAGCCGGCTCCTAAGCATAGTCCTTGCTTTTCAACAAAAGATACCAACAGAACGAAAAAAATTGATAATAGGAATAAATTACAAAGTTGTTTAATTGCATGTTCTATCTAAATGATGAAAGAAACATTTTGGGTTTCATATCCCTTTAAACAATACAACATTCATTTAAATATTTAGGGGTCGATTTATGAAGCAGCAGATGCTGACTCCAACCCACTCCGCTTCAGGTCCGCCTGAAGCGGAAGTTAAGAAGCAGCGGTCGTAAGAGGCGGCGGACAGCAATCAGTCGGATCGAATACGATCAGGTTAATTGACACCCCCTGCTAGCGGCCGATTGGCCGCGAATGTGCAGGGGGCGGAATTGCACAAGCATTTCACGAGAAATGCTTGTGCAATGATAAATGCCGACAGCGTGTGGATCATGTCCGCTCGCACTATAATAAATCGGCCCCTTAAACTTAATGTTTGAACTTAAACTTTAAAGTAACAAATAAATATCTGTTATTGCAAAAAATATATTTGTTTTTTCCTTTTGAGAAATTAAAGTGACATGATATATTTTAGTAATATATGGGGTTAAACTTTGTACAGGCAAAGCAATGATGTCATCCATGTACGTAGCCAACACCAGTGTTAATCAGAAAGGTAAATTGCTAGATTACTTCCAGCCAATTATTACAAGTGACTGAGGTTAATTCACTATATAAATATCCTGAATATATATGGCACAAGAATAATTGATTAAGCTTGAGCTGTGACGGGAATATGTGATTCAGTTATATGTTTAAAATGATTTAAAAGTATGTGCTACAAAATTCCGATATGCTGACATTACACAATACTGTGAGACAAAGCCAAAACCACTTTACTAAGGTATGTGATGGCAATGCCAGTATCTATAAATCTCTTCATTTTAAATCATGATGGGTTAAAAGAAGAATTAAAATAATTTTAATGTAATTAAAAAAATAATAGTCCTTTTCCTTTTATTCGATCACTAATTGCACGCTGGAATAAAAGTGCAACATTTCAGTTACGCTATTAAATATTATCAAGCATACGTGCTACAGATTCACACATAATTTTAATGATCATATCTGTAAAGTCTTCATTTTCTTTTGAATAGTTTGTTAAAGGGACACTTGATAGACAAGGGCATGTGTGGACGGGGCTGTGATGGGAGGGGCAAGACTGTGCGTGTCACTGTCTTGGGCGAGACCAGAGCTAGCTCGGGTTGGCCTGTCTGGGCAAATAGTTGGAAAACCAGGCTTGGTCACAATTGGAGAGTACATGGGGGAGGCAGCCATTATGCTGGGGGTCTTCACGTAGTGACAACACTGCATGGACGTCAAAGTTAAAGAATTCAGTTATCAGTTTTACCTCTCTCTCTCTCTCTCTAGTTTTCATGGCAGCAAATATGATAATAGAAGTAAATTGGAAAGTTGTTAAAAATTTGCATGCTCAATGTTAATCATGAAAGTTTAATTTTGAATTTGCTGCCCCTTTAATTAGACACATACTAATACATAGCGTACTTGTATAAGACTTATGGACACACATTATCACATATTTTTAAATATGATAATATACAATCAATCAGCGTCCCTCAACAAGATACCCACTTTCCAAATGTTTGAATCTTTTGAGCATTGAAATAAAAAAGATCAAAGAAGTTTCCTTGGACACAACTGAGCGGATGCTGTAATTTGCTATCAGGGGAGCAAAATCATTATCAGAACATCAAAGGAACAAAGAAAGTAAACAATACAGTCTAGTTTTCAGATTTATGTTTAAAAAGCATCATCTTTACTGTTGCGCTATATATCTTAGATGTTTAAAAGTGCAGAGATTAGAATTTTAGTGTAGTTTCTATAATGTGCTAAAAGTGCTCAGTGTTCTCTAATGTGCAGCAAGAGGATACAAGGATTTTTCAACTCTATCAGTAAAAAGTTTTTTGTTTTTTTTAAGGGACAGTAAGGTCAAAAATAAACTTTTATGATTCAGATAGGGCGTGCAGTTTTAAACAACTTTCCAATTTACTTTTATCATCAAATCTACTTTGTTTTCTTGGTATTTTTTGTTGAAAGCTAAACCTACCTAGGCTCAAATGCTAATTTGTAAGCCCTTAAATGCTGCCTCTTTTCTCATCTTATTGACAATTTTTTACAGTTAGACAGCACTGATTGGCTAAAATGCAAGTGTCTGTCAAAAGCACTGAGATAAGGGGCATTCTGCAGAGGCTTAGATACAAGGTAGTCACAGAGGTAAAAATTGTATTAATATAACAGTGTTAGTTATGTAAAACTGGGAAATAAAGGTATTATGTTTCTTTTTAAACAATAACAATTCTGGAGTAGACTGCCCCTTTAAGGGTCGGTAAAGACCTTGATATTTTGCTATAAAATATTTAGTTATGTGTAATGAAACAACTTTGCAGTATATTTTCATTATCGATTTTGTCCCCTTTCATTTAATTTAGCTCTGAATTTTGACAATTTTCTAATTCTCAGACCATGAAACATCCCCTGCTGATTTCACAAGGCTAACCCTGCTTTTTACCTTTACCCAATTGGCTTCAATGGATAACAACAGAAAAAAATGAACGTTATACAAACATAATGACAGTGGATAGTCTTGTTGTCTGAAGAATCGAGCCCTAGTCTTGATGTCTGAAGACTCGAGCCCCGATTCTCTCCCAAATAAGGCAAATTGAGGGTATAGTTTGGCTATTGGAAAACAATTAGAAAAAAAATTATGTTAATTGGTTATACAAACATTGAGGCTTGGCTGATATGTCAGTCTATAACAGCACAATAATGACAGGGTATTTAGTTTCCCTTTAAGTGCTTATTGCACCTGTTTAATGTTGAGACAAATACCTACATGTACAGTTTCCAGGCCTGCTCTTTGGGCACAGCAAAAGGGGCCCCTACTCAGGGCCCCTCGCTTTGGGGGTCTTACACTTTCAGGGGTGAGGGTATAAGAAAGTGCAATGTATATCCTGTATTTAGTGTATAAAGCAGACTGTATGGTATTAGGGGGTGTAATATATACTGTTATGTTTTATAAAGGTAACACTGAATGTTGGGACAGGGGTGGGCCATACAGGGGAAAGGGAATAAAAGTGCTGGGCTGTAGGGCCCAACAAATTTTCCTTGCCTAGGGCCCCACAAATGCTAAGGCTGCCTCTGACACATTGAGGTGACAAGGAAACCTGAACTAACATATAGTAAAAAACAAAGTAGCCATACAAATTGGGACAGTGAGCACGCAGCTCACTCAACTATAATAGATTGAATATGCAAGGGAGGTGCAACCTGGAGACAATATACACAGGATTTAACAAAGAAAAGTGGATATGGGAAATAAGCACTATCCAAAAGACCAGGGATCAAGCACTCTCATTTATAGATATAAATTATGGAGACTGAGACAGTGAGGTAATATGCAAAAATAGAAATTTGTTATCATAAAAATGATAATATAAAAAAAAAAACATATTAATTAATACAAAACTACTAAGATAAAAATGTGATTAGACATATGAAGACAAACAGACACACAAACACAAAAAACAAGGGCCCCTCACAAAAAAAGAGAGCAAAAATTAGCTGGCTGCAAATACAGATGCACAAGCTAAGAGTTAATCGTTAGCAGAGAACTGTTAGTAGGAATGAATCCAAGCAAGCAAAAGAATTCCCAATGTTAATGTTCCTTACAGACCATATATGAAATGCCCACATCGAAACCAGCAAGGTAAAAGTCAATACGGACCACTGTCAGCTAACGCAACACCCACTTGGTCAGGCGGCCGTCAGCATGCACGCTGACTCCACCGGTCTTAAATGTGTTACCTCTTTCTTGAGCTGGTTAAAGTTCGTTCAGGGCTCACTTCACCTGCAAATGGTCAGTATGTAGTAAGGGGATCCCACGGATAGACAAGGCTGCACACCTACGCGTCCTCTTGCGCGTTGAGCTCTGATTCAAATGGCAGCAAGGAGCTTCTTCCGGGTGATGATGTGACTCATAACAAGGCATCCTCTTATTGGCTGCTCAGGTCACCTGACCTCTTTCTTCACTATCCAGCTGAGTTATCGAACAACATAATTTATGTAAGAACTTACCTGATAAATTAATTTCTTTCATATTAGCAAGAGTCCATGAGCTAGTGACGTATGGGATATACATTCCTACTAGGAGGGGCAAAGTTTCCCAAACCTCAAAATGCCTATAAATACACCCCTCACCACACCCACAAATCAGTTTAACGCATAGCCAAGAAGTGGGGTGATAAGAAAAAAGTGCGAAAGCATAAAAAATAAGGAATTGGAATAATTGTGCTTTATACAAAAAAATCATAACAACCACAAAAAAGGGTGGGCCTCATGGACTCTTGCTAATATGAAAGAAATGAATTTATCAGGTAAGTTCTTACATAAATTATGTTTTCTTTCATGTAATTAGCAAGAGTCCATGAGCTAGTGACGTATGGGATAATGACTACCCAAGATGTGGATCTTCCACGCAAGAGTCACTAGAGAGGGAGGGATAAAATAAAGACAGCCAATTCCACTGAAAAAAATCCACACCCAAAATAAATTTTAAATCATATAATGAAAAAAACTGAAATTATAAGCAGAAGAATCAAACTGAAACAGCTGCCTGAAGTACTTTTCTACCAAAAACTGCTTCAGAAGAAGAAAACACATCAAAATGGTAGAATTTAGTAAAAGTATGCAAAGAAGACCAAGTTGCTGCTTTGCAAATCTGATCAACCGAAGCTTCATTCCTAAACGCCCAGGAAGTAGAAACTGACCTAGTAGAATGAGCTGTAATCCTTTGAGGCGGAGTCTTACCCGACTCGACATAAGCATGATGAATTAAAGATTTCAACCAAGATACCAAAGAAATGGCAGAGGCCTTCTGACTTTTCCTAGAACCGGAAAAGATAACAAATAGACTAGAAGTCTTTCGGAAATTCTTAGTAGCTTCAACATAATATTTCAAAGCTCTAACTACATCCAAAGAATGCAATGATCTCTCCTTAGAATTCTTAGGATTAGGACATAATGAAGGAACCACAATTTCTCTACTAATGTTGTTAGAATTCACAACCTTAGGTAAAAATTTAAAAAAAGTTCGCAACACCGCCTTATCCTGATGAAAAATCAGAAAAGGAGACTCACAAGAAAGAGCAGATAATTCAGAAACTCTTCTAGCAGAAGAGATGGCCAAAAGAAACAAAACTTTCCAAGAAAGTAATTTAATGTCCAATGAATGCATAGGTTCAAACGGAGGAGCTTGAAGAGCCCCCAGAACCAAATTCAAACTCCAAGGAGGAGAAATTGACTTAATGACAGGTTTTATACGAACCAAAGCTTGTACAAAACAATGAATATCAGGAAGATTAGCAATCTTTCTGTGAAAAAGAACAGAAAGAGCAGAGATTTGTCCTTTCAAGGAACTTGCAGACAAACCTTTATCCAAACCATCCTGAAGAAACTGTAAAATTCTCGGAATTCTAAAAGAATGCCAGGAAAAATGATGAGAAAGACACCAAGAAATGTAAGTCTTCCAAACTCGATAATATATCTTCCTAGATACAGATTTACGAGCCTGTAACATAATACTAATCACAGAGTCAGAGAAACCTCTTTGACTAAGAATCAAGCGTTCAATCTCCATACCTTTAAATTTAAGGATTTGAGATCCTGATGGAAAAAAGGACCTTGTGACAGAAGGTCTAGTCTTAACGGAAGAGTCCATGGTTGGCAAGAGTCCATCCGGACAAGATCCGCATACCAAAACCTGTGACGCCATGCTGGAGCCACCAGCAGAACAAACGAGCATTCCTTCAGAATCTTGGAGATTACTCTTGGAAGAAGAACTAGAGGCGGAAAGATATAGGCAGGATGATACTTCCAAGGAAGTGACAATGCATCCACTGCTTCCGCCTGAGGATCCGTGGATCTGGACAGATACCTGGGAAGTTTCTTGTTTAGATGAGAAGCCATCAGATCTATTTCTGGAAGTTTCCACATTTGAACAATCTGAAGAAATACCTCTGGGTGAAGAGACCATTCGCCCGGATGTAACGTTTGGCGACTGAGATAATCCGCTTCCCAATTGTCTATACCTGGGATATGAACCGCAGAAATTAGACAGGAGCTGGATTCCGCCCATACCAGTATTCGAGATACTTCTTTCATAGCCAGAGGACTGTGAGTCCCTCCTTGATGATTGATGTATGCCACAGTTGTGACATTGTCTGTCTGAAAACAAATGAACGATTCTCTCTTTAGAAGAGGCCATGACTGAAGAGCTCTGAAAATTGCACGGAGTTCCAAAATATTGATCGGTAATCTCACCTCCTGAGATTCCCAAACCCCTTGTGCTGTCAGAGACCCCCAAACAGCTCCCCAACCTGTCAGACTTGCATCTGTTGAAATTACAGTCCAGGTCGGAAGAACAAAAGAAGCCCCCTGAACTAAACGATGGTGATCTGTCCACCACGTCAGAGAGTGTCGTACAATCGGTTATAAAGATTTTAATTGAGATATCTTTGTGTAATCCCTGCACCACTGGTTCAGCATACAGAGCTGAAGAGGTCGCATGTGAAAACGAGCAAAGGGGATCGCGTCCGATGCAGCAGTCATAAAACCTAGAATTTCCATGCATAAGGCTACCGAAGGGAATGATTGTGACTGAAGGTTTCGACAAGCTGAGATCAATTTTAGACATCTCTTGTCTGTCAAAGACAGAGTCATGGACACTGAATCTATCTGGAAACCTAAAAAGGTTACCCTTGTCTGAGGAATCAATGAACTTTTCGGTAAATTGATCCTCCAACCATGATCTTGAAGAAACAACACAAGTCGATTCGTATGAGATTCTGCTAAATGTGAAGACTGAGCAAGTACCAAGATATCGTCCAAATAAGGAAATACCACAATACCCTGTTCTCTGATTACAGACAGAAGGGCACCGAGAACCTTTGTAAAAATTCTTGGAGCCGTTGCTAGGCCAAACGGCAGAGCCACAAACTGGTAATGCTTGTCTAGGAAAGAGAATCTCAGAAACTGATAGTGATCTGGATGAATCGGAATATGCAGATATGCATCCTGTAAATCTATTGTGGACATATAATGCCCTTGCTGAACAAAAGGCAGTATAGTCCTTACAGTTACCATTTTGAATGTTGGTATCCTTACATAACGATTCAATATTTTTAGATCCAGAACTGGTCTGAAGAAATTCTCCTTCTTTGGTACAATGAAGAGATTTGAATAAAACCCCAGCCCCTGTTCCAGAACTGGAACTGGCATAATTACTCCAGCCAACTCTAGATCTGAAACACATTTCAGAAATGCTCGAGCCTTCGCTGGATTTACTGGGACACGGAAAGAAAAAATCTCTTTGCAGGAGGCCTTATCTTGAAGCCAACTCTGTACCCTTCTGAAACAATGTTCTGAATCCAAAGATTGTGAATTGAATTGATCCAAATTTCTTTGAAAAAACGTAATCTGCCCCCTACCAGCTGGGCTGGAATGAGGGCCGCACCTTCATGTGGACTTGGGAGCTGGCTTTGGTTTTCTAAAAGGCTTGGATTTATTCCAGACTGGAGATGGTTTCCAAACTGATACCGCTCCTGTGGATGAAGGATCAGGCTTTTGTTCCTTATTGTGACGAAAGGAACGAAAACGATTATTAGACCTAAATTTACCTTTAGATTTTTTATCCTGTGGTAAAAAAGTTCCTTTCCCTCCAGTAACAGTTGAGATAATATAATCCAACTGAGAACCAAATAATTTATTACCCTGGAAAGAAAGGGAAAGCAAAGTTGACTTAGAAGACATATCAGCATTCCAAGTTTTAAGCCATAAAGCTCTTCTAGCTAAAATAGCTAGAGACATATACCTGAAATCAACTCTAATGATATCAAAGATGGCATCACAAAACATAATTTATGTAAGAACTTACCTGATAAATTAATTTCTTTCATATTAGCAAGAGTCCATGAGCTAGTGACGTATGGGATATACATTCCTACCAGGAGGGGCAAAGTTTCCCAAACCTTAAAATGCCTATAAATACACCCCTCACCACACCCACAATTCAGTTTAACGAATAGCCAAGAAGTGGGGTGATAAAAAAGTGCGAAAGCATATAAAATAAGGAATTGGAATAATTGTGCTTTATACAAAAATCATAACCACCACAAAAAAAGGGCGGGCCTCATGGACTCTTGCTAATATGAAAGAAATGAATTTATCAGGTAAGTTCTTACATAAATTATGTTTTCTTTCATGTAATTAGCAAGAGTCCATGAGCTAGTGACGTATGGGATAATGATTACCCAAGATGTGGATCTTTCCACACAAGAGTCACTAGAGAGGGAGGGATAAAATAAAGACAGCCAATTCCTGCTGAAAATAATCCACACCCAAAATAAAGTTTAATGAAAAACATAAGCAGAAGATTCAGACTGAAACCGCTGCCTGAAGTACTTTTCTACCAAAAACTGCTTCAGAAGAAGAAAATACATCAAAATGATAGAATTTAGTAAAAGTATGCAAAGAGGACCAAGTTGCTGCTTTGCAAATCTGAACAACCGAAGCTTCATTCCTAAACGCCCAGGAAGTAGAAACTGACCTGGTAGAATGAGCTGTAATCCTCTGAGGCGGAGTTTTACCCGACTCAACATATGCAAGATGAATTAAAGATTTCAACCAAGATGCCAAAGAAATGGCAGAAGCTTTCTGGCCTTTTCTAGAACCGGAAAAGATAACAAATAGACTAGAAATCTTTCGGAAAGACTTAGTAGCTTCAACATAATATTTCAAAGCTCTAACAACATCCAAAGAATGCAATGATTTCTCCTTAGAATTCTTAGGATTAGGACATAATGAAGGAACCACAATTTCTCTACTAATGTTGTTGGAATTCACAACTTTAGGTAAAAATTCAAAAGAAGTTCGCAACACCGCCTTATCCTGATGAAAAATCAGAAAAGGAGACTCACAAGAAAGAGCAGATAATTCAGAAACTCTTCTGGCAGAAGAGATGGCCAAAAGGAACAAAACTTTCCAAGAAAGTAATAAAATGACCAATGAATGCATAGGTTCAAAGGGAGGAGCTTGAAGAGCTCCCAGAACCAAATTCAAACTCCAAGGAGGAGAAATTGACTTAATGACAGGTTTTATACGAACCAAAGCTTGTACAAAACAATGAATATCAGGAAGAATAGCAATCTTTCTGTGAAAAAGAACAGAAAGAGCAGAGATTTGTCCTTTCAAGGAACTCGCAGACAAACCCTTATCTAAACCATCCTGAAGAAACTGTAAAATTCTCGGTATTCTAAAAGAATGCCAAGAAAAATGATGAGAAAGACACCAAAAAATATAAGTCTTCCAGACTCTATAATATATCTCTCTAGATACAGATTTACGAGCCTGTAACATAGTATTAATCACAGAGTCAGAGAAACCTCTTTGACCAAGAATCAAGCGTTCAATCTCCATACCTTTAAATTTAAGGATTTCAGATCCTGATGGAAAAAAAGGACCTTGTGACAGAAGGTCTGGTCTTAACGGAAGAGTCCACGGTTGGCAAGAGGCCATCCGGACAAGATCCGCATACCAAAACCTGTGAGGCCATGCCGGAGATACCAGCAGAACAAACGAGCATTCCTTCAGAATCTTGGAGATTACTCTTGGAAGAAAAACTAGAGGCGGAAAGATATAGGCAGGATGATACTTCCAAGGAAGTGATAATGCATCCACTGCCTCCGCCTGAGGATCCCAGGATCTGGACAGATATCTGGGAAGTTTCTTGTTTAGATGAGACGCCATCAGATCTATTTCTGGAAGTTCCCACCTTTGAACAATCTGAAGAAATACCTCTGGGTGAAGAGACCATTCGCCCGGATGCAACGTTTGGCGACTGAGATAATCCGCTTCCCAATTGTCTACACCTGGGATATGAACCGCAGAGATTAGACAGGAGCTGGATTCCGCCCAAACCAAAATTCGAGATACTTCTTTCATAGCCAGAGGACTGTGAGTCCCTCCTTGATGATTGATGTATACCACAGTTGTGACATTGTCTGTCTGAAAACAAATGAACGATTCTCTCTTCAGAAGAGGCCAAAACTGAAGAGCTCTGAAAATTGCACGGAGTTCCAAAATATTGATCGGTAATCTCACCTCCTGAGATTCCCAAACTCCTTGTGCCATCAGAGATCCCCACACAGCTCCCCAACCTGTGAGACTTGTATCTGTTGAAATTACAGTCCAGGTCGGAAGCACAAAAGAAGCCCTCTGAATTAAACGATGGTGATCTGTCCACCACGTTAGAGAGTGTCGAACAATCGGTTTTAAAGATATTAATTGAGATATATTTGTGTAATCCTTGCACCATTGATTCAGCATACAGAGCTGAAGAGGTCGCATGTGAAAACGAGCAAAGGGGATCGCGTCCGATGCAGCAGTCATAAGACCTAGAATTTCCATGCATAAAGTTACCGAAGGGAATGATTGTGACTGAAGGTTTCGACAAGCTGAAATCAATTTTAGACGTCTCTTGTCTGTTAAAGACAGAGTCATGGACACTGAATCTATCTGGAAACCCAGAAAAGTTACCCTTGACTGAGGAATCAATGAACGTTTTGGTAAATTGATCCTCCAACCATGATCTTGAAGAAACAACACAAGTCGATTCGTATGAGATTCTACGAATGAGAAGACTGAGCAAATACCAAGATAATCGTCCAAATAAGGAAATACCAAAACCCTGTTCTCTGATTACAGAAAGAAGGGCACCGAGAACCTTTGAAAAAAATTCTTGGAACTGAGGCTAGGCCAAACGGTAGAGCCACAAAACTGGTAATGCTTGTCTAAAAAGAGAATCTCAGACACTAAAAGTGATCTGGATGAATCGGAATATGCAGATACACATCCTGTAAATCTATTGTAGACATATAATGCCCTTGCTAAACAAAAGGCAGAATAGTCCTACAGTAACCATCTTGAATGTTGGTATCCTTACATAACGATTCAATATTGATAGATCCGGAACTGGTCTGAATGAATTGACCTTCTTTGGTACAATGAAGAGATAAAATAAAACCCTAGCCCCTGTTCCAGAACTGGAACTGGCATAATTACTCCAGCCAACTCTAGATCTGAAACACATTTCAGAAATGCTGAGCCTTTGCTGTGTTAACTGGGACACGGGAAAGAAAAAATCTTTTAGCAGGAGGCCTTAAATTGAAGCCAATTCTGTACCTTTCTGAAACAATGTTCTGAAACCAGAGATTGAGAACGGAATTGATCCAAATTCCTTTGAAGAAAACGTAATCTGCCCCATACCAGCTGAACTGGAAAAAGGGGCCGCATCTTCATGGGTACTTAGGAGCTGACTATAGATTTCTATAAGGCTTGGATATATTCCAAACTGGAAATAGTTTCCCAAACTGATACCGCTCCTGAGGATGAAGGATCAGGCTTTTGTTCCTTATTATGAGAAAAAGAACGAAAAAATGATTATTACCCTGGAAAGAAAGGGAAAACAAAGTTGACTTAGAAGACATATCAGCATTCCAAGTTTAATCCATAAAGCTTTTCTAGCTAAAATAGCTAGAGACATATACCTGACATCAACTCTAATGATATCAAAAGATGGTATCACCAATAAAATTATTAGCATGATATAGAATAATAATAATGCTATAAAATTATGATCTGTTACTTGTTGCACTAAAACTTCTAACCAAAAAGTTGAAGCTGCAGCAACATCCGGTAAAAATATAGCAGGTCTAAGAAGATTACCTGAACATAAGTAAACTTTTCTTAGAAAGGATTCAATTTTCTTATCTAAAGGATCCTTAAATTTAGTACTATCTGCCGTAGAAATAGTAGTACATTTTAGCAGGAATAGAGACAGCCCCAAACCTTAGGGATTTTGTCCCAAAAAACTCTAATCTGTCAGATGGCACAGGATATAATTGCTTAAACGTTTAGAAGGAGTAAAAGAATTACCCAAATTATTCCATTCCCTGGAAATTACTTCAGAAAAAGCATCAGGGAGATTAAACACTTCTGGAATAACTACAGGAGA
Organism: Bombina bombina; assembly: GCF_027579735.1. Classification (NCBI taxonomy): domain Eukaryota; kingdom Metazoa; phylum Chordata; class Amphibia; order Anura; family Bombinatoridae; genus Bombina; species Bombina bombina. Next base: position 60,477,295 of record NC_069500.1, on the reverse strand, counting down.
TTTAAAAACCCTATTTAAACGTTTAGATTTAGTATCAAGAGGACCAGAATCCTCTATATCTAAAGCAATTAATACTTCTTAAAATAAAGAACGAATAAATTCCATCTAACAAATACAAAGATTTAACAGCATCAACCTCTGAGACAGAAACTTCTGAACCAGAAGAACCATTATCAGTATCAGAACGATGATGTTCATTTAAAAATTCATCTGAAAAAAGAGAAGTTTTAAAAGACTTTTATGTAAACTAGAAGGAGAAATAACAGACATAGCCTTCTAAATGGATTTAAAAAATAAAATCTCTTATGTTTATCAGGAACACTCTGAAAATTAAATGTTGACGGAACAGCAACAGGTAATATAACAGTACTAAAGGAAATTTTATCTGCATTAATAAGTTTGTCATGACATGCAATACAAACAACAGCTGGAGAAACAGATACCAAAAATTTATAGCAGATACACTTAGCTTGGTAGCTCCAGCCCCGGGCAGTGATTTTCCTGAAGTAACTTCTGACTCAGTTGCAACGTGGAACATCTTGCAATATGTAATAGAAAAAACAACATATAAAGCAAATTGATCAAAATCCTTAAATGACAGTTTCAGGAATGGGAAAAAAATGCCAGTGAACAAGCTTCTAGCAACCAGAAGCAATAAATAATGAGACTTAAATAATGTGGAGACAAAAGCGACGCCCATATTTTTTTTAGCGCCAAACAAGACGCCCACATTATTTGGCGCCTAAATGCTTTTGGCGCCAAAAATGACGCCACATCCGGAACGCCGACATTTTTGGCGCAAAATAACGTCAAAAAAATGACGCAACTTCCGGCGACACGTATGACGCCGGAAACGGAAAAGAATTTTTGCGCCAAAAAAATCCGCGCCAAGAATGACGCAATAAAATGAAGCATTTTCAGCCCCCGCGAGCCTAACAGCCCACAGGGAAAAAAGAGTCAAATTTTTGAAGGTAAGAAAAAATGAATAATTCAAACGCATTATCCCAAATATGAAACTGACTGTCTGAAAAATAAGGAAAGTTGAACATTCTGAGTCAAGGCAAATAAATGTTTGAATACATATATTTAGAACTTTATAAACAAAGTGCCCAACCATAGCTTAGAGTGTCACAGAAAATAAGATTTACTTACCCCAGGACACTCATCTACATGTTTGTAGAAAGCCAAACCAGTACTGAAACGAGAATCAGCAGAGGTAATGGTATATATAAGAGTATATCGTCGATCTGAAAAGGGAGGTAAGAGATGAATCTCTACGACCGAAAACAGAGAACCTATGAAATAGACCCCGTAGAAGGAGATCACTGCATTCAAATAGGCAATACTCTCCTCACATCCCTCTGACATTCACTGCACGCTGAGAGGAAAACCGGGCTCCAACTTGCTGCAGAGCGCATATCAACGTAGAATCTAGCACAAACTTACTTCACCACCTCCATCGGAGGCAAAGTTTGTAAAACTGAATTGTGGGTGTGGTGAGGGGTGTATTTATAGGCATTTTAAGGTTTTGGAAACTTTGCCCCTCCTGGTAGGAATCTATATCCCATACGTCACTAGCTCATGGACTCTTGCTAATTACATGAAAGAAATAAAGTTATTAGCATGTTGAAGAAGATTAACAATGCTATGAGAATTATGATCTGTTTCTTGTTGCGCTAAAGCTTCTAACCAAAAAGTTGAAGCTGCAGCAACATCCGCTAAAGATATAGCAGGTCTAAGAAGATTACCTGAACATAAGTAAGCTTTTCTTAGAAAGGATTCAATTTTCCTATCTAAAGGATCCTTAAAGGAAGTACTATCTGCCGTAGGGATAGTAGTACGCTTAGCAAGAGTAGAGACAGCCCCATCAACCTTAGGGATTTTGTCCCAAAACTCTAATCTGTCAGATGGCACAGGATATAATTGCTTAAAACGTTTAGAAGGAGTAAATGAATTACCCAAATTATTCCATTCCCTGGAGATTACTTCAGAAATAGCATCAGGGACAGGAAAAAATTCTGGAATAACTACAGGAGATTTAAAAACCTTATTTAAACGTTTAGATTTAGTATCAAGAGGACCAGAATCCTCTATTTCTAATGCAATTAATACTTCTTTAAGTAAAGAACGAATAAATTCCATTTTAAATAAATATGAAGATTTAACAGCATCAACCTCTGAGACAGAATCCTCTGAACCAGAGGAACCATTATCAGAATCAGAATGATGATGTTCATTTAAAAATTCATCTGAAAAATGAGAAGTTTTAAAAGACCTTTTACGTTTACTAGAAGGAGGAATAACAGACATAGCCTTCTTAATGGATTTAGAAACAAAATCTCTTATGTTAACAGGAACACTCTGAGTATTAGATGTTGACGGAACAGCAACAGGTAATGTAACATTACTAAAGGAAATATTATCTGCATTAACAAGTTTGTCATGACATTCAGTACAAACAACAGCTGGAGGAACAGATACCACAAGTTTACAGCAGATACACTTAACTTTGGTAGATCCAGCACCAGGCAGCGATTTTCCAGAAGTATCTTCTGACTCAGTGTCAATCTGGGACATCTTGCAATATGTAATAGAAAAAACAACATATAAAGCAAAATTGATCAAATTCCTTAAATGACAGTTTCAGGAATGGGAAAAAATGCCAGTGAACAAGCTTCTAGCAAACAGAAGCAATAAAAAATGAGACTTAAATAATGTGGAGACAATAGTGACGCCCATATTTTTTAGCGCCAAAAAAGACGCCGACATTATTTGGCGCCTAAATGCTTTTAGCGCCAAAAATGATGCCACATCCGGAACGCCAACACTTTTGGCGCAAAAAACTTCAAAAAATGACGCAACTTCCGGCGACACGTATGACGCCGGAAACAGAAAAAAGTTTTTGCGCCAAAAAAGTCCGCGCCAAGAATGACGCAATAAAATGAAGCATTTTCAGCCCCCGCGAGCCTAACAGCCCACAGGGAAAAAAGTAAAATTTTAAGGTAAGAAAAAATTGATTTATTCATATGCATTATCCCAAATATGAAACTGACTGTCTGAAATAAGGAACGTTGAACATCCTGAGTCAAGGCAAATAAATGTTTGAATACATATATTTAGAACTTTATATAAAAGTGCCCAACCATAGCTTAGAGTGTCACAGAAAATAAGACTTACTTACCCCAGGACACTCATCTACATGTAGTAGAAAGCCAAACCAGTACTGAAACGAGAATCAGTAGAGGTAATGGTATATATAAGAGTATATCGTCGATCTGAAAAGGGAGGTAAGAGATGAATCTCTACGACCGATAACAGAGAACCTATGAAATAGACCTCGTAGAAGGAGATCATTGAATTCAAATAGGCAATACTCTCCTCACATCCCTCTGACATTCACTGCACGCTGAGAGGAAAACCGGGCTCCAACCTGCTGCGGAGCGCATATCAACGTAGAATCTAGCACAAACTTACTTCACCACCTCCATAGGAGGCAAAGTTTGTAAAACTGATTTGTGGGTGTGGTGAGGGGTGTATTTATAGGCATTTTGAGGTTTGGGAAACTTTGCCCCTCCTAGTAGGAATGTATATCCCATACGTCACTAGCTCATGGACTCTTGCTAATTACATGAAAGAAAGTATGGTTTTAAAAGATGCTCAGTACAAACGTACTTTCTCTTGTAAGGTGTATCCAGTCCACGGATCATCCATTACTTGTGGGATATTCTTATTCCCAACAGGAAGTTGCAAGAGGACACCCACAGCAGAGCTGTTATATAGCTCCTCCCCTAACTGCCATACCCAGTCATTCTCTTGCAACTCTCAACAAGCATGGAGGTAGTAAGAGAAAGTGGTGAAAAATAGTTAGTTTTCTTTCTTCAATCAAAAGTTTGCTATTTTTAAATGGTACCGGAGTTGTACTATTTTATCTCAGGCAGTAAATAGAAGAAGAATCTGCCTGAGTTTTTCTATGATCTTAGCAGGTTGTAACTAAGATCCATTGCTGTTCTCACATATGTCTGAGGAGAGAGGTAACTTCAGCGGTAGAATGGCGTGCAGTTTACTCTGCAATTTTTTCTAGAATTGTAAATGCTAGAAAATGCTGCTGATACCGGATTAATGTAAGTTAAGCCTGAATACAGTGATTTAATAGCGACTGGTATCATGCTTACTCTTAGGGGTAATACCCTTATAAAAATGCAATATAAAACGTTTGCTGGCATGTTTAATCATTTTTATATATGCTTTGGTGATAAAACTTTATTGGGGCCTAGTTTTTTCCACATGGCTGGCTTTATCTTTGCCTAGAAACAGTTTCCTGAGGCTTTCCACTGTTGTAGTATGAGTGGGAGGGGCCTATTTTAGCGCTTTTTTGCGCAGTTAAAATTACAGACTGAGACATCCAGCTTTCCTCAGAAGTCCCCTGAATGCTATAGGACAAGATGGAAACTATTCGTACCATCCTACCAATGATCCAGGAGGGTCAATATATGACTACAGTGGATCTAAAGGATGCTTATCTTCACATTCCGATACACAAAGATCATCATCGGTTTCTCAGGTTTGCCTTTCTAGACAGGCATTACCAGTTTGTAGCTCTTCCCTTTGGATTAGCTACAGCCCCAAGAATCTTTACGAAGGTTCTAGGGTCGCTTCTGGCCTTCATACCTTTTCAAAATTCTACAAGGCCGCGGGGGATAGCAGTGGCCCCTTATTTAGATGACATCCTGATACAGGCGTCAAACTTCCAAATTACCAAGTCTCATACGGACGTAGTACTGGCATTTCTGAGGTCGCATGGGTGGAAAGTGAACGAGGAAAAGAGTTCTCTATCCCCACTCACAAGAGTTTCCTTCCTAGGGACTCTGATAGACTCTGTAGAAATGAAAATTTACCTGACGGAGTCCAGGTTATCAAAGCTTCTAAATTCCTGCCGTGTTCTTCATTCCATTCCGCGCCCTTCGGTGGCTTAGTGTATGGAAGTAATCGGCTTAATGGTAGCGGCAATGGAAATAGTGCCGTTTGCACGCTTACATCCCAGACCGCTGCAACTATGCATGCTCAGTCAGTGGAACGGGGATTACACAGATTTGTCCCCTCTACTAAATTTGGATCAAGAGACCAGGGATTCTCTTCTCTGGTGGCTATCTCGGGTCCATCTGTCCAAAGGTATGACCTTTCGCAGGCCAGATTGGACAATTGTAACAACAGATGCCAGCCTTCTGGGTTGCGGTGCAGTCTGGAACTCCCTGAAGACTCAGGGATTGTGGACTCAGGAGGAGACACTCCTTCCAATAAATATTCTGGATCTGAGAGCGATATTCAATGCTCTTCAGGCTTGGCCTCAGCTAGCGACAATGAGGTTCATCAGATTTCAGTCGGACAACATCATGACTTGGCTTACATCAACCATCAAGGGGGAACAAGGAGTTCCCTAGCGATGTTAGAAGTCTCAAAGATAATTTGCTGGGCAGAGATTCACTCTTGCCACCTATCAGCTATCCATATCCCAGGTGTAGAGAACTGGGAGGCGGATTTTCTAAGTCGTCAGACTTTTCATCCGGGGGAGTGGGAACTCCATCCGGAGGTGTTTGCACAATTGATTCATCGTTGGGGCAAACCAGAACTGGATCTCATGGCGTCTCGCCAGAACGCCAAGCTTCCTTGTTACAGATCCAGGTCCAGGGACCCCAAGGTGACGCTGATAGATGCTCTAGCAGCGCCCTGGTCTTTCAACCTGGCTTATGTGTTTCCACCGTTTCCTCTGCTCCCTCGACTGATTGCCAAGATCAAGCAGGAGAGAGCATCAGTGATTTTGATAGTGCCTGCGTGGCCACGCAGGACTTGGTATGCAGATCTAGGGGACATGTCATCCTTTCCACCATGGACTCTGCCTCTGAGACAGGACCTTCTACTTCAAGGTCCTTTCCACCATCCAAATCTAATTTCTCTGAGACTGACTGCATGGAGATTGAACTCTTGATTTTATCAAAGCGTGGCTTCTCAGAGTCAGTCATTGATACCTTAATACAGGCACGAAAGCCTGTCACCGGGAAAATTTATCATAAGATATGGCGTAAATATCTTTATTGGTGTGAATCCAAGGGTTACTCATGGAGTAAGGTCAGGATTCCCAGGATATTATCCTTTCTCCAAGAAGGTTTGGAAAAAGGATTGTCAGCTAGTTCCTTAAAGGGACAGATTTCTGCTCTGTCTATTCTTTTGCACAAGCGTCTGGCAGATGTTCCAGACGTTCAGGCATTTTGTCAGGCTTTAGTTAGAATCAAGCCTGTGTTTAAACCTGTTGCTCCGCCATGGAGCTTAAATTTGGTTCTTAAGGTTCTTCAAGGAGTTCCGTTTGAACCTCTTCATTCCATAGATATCGAACTTTTATCTTGGAAAGTTCTTTTTTTGGTAGCTATTTCCTTGGCTCGTAGAGTCTCCGAGTTATCTGCCTTACATTGTGATTCTCCTTATCTGATTTTCCATACGGATAAGGTAGTCCTACGTACCAAACCTGGGTTTTTACCTAAGGTGGTATCTAACAAGAATATCAATCAAGAGATTGTTGTTCCATCCTTGTGTCCTAATCCTTCTTCAAAGAAGGAACGTCTATTACACAATCTGGATGTGGTTCGTGCTTTAGAGTTTTACTTACAAGCTACTAAAGATTTCCGTCAAACATCTGCTTTGTTTGTTGTCTACTCTGGACAGAGGAGAGGTCAAAAGGCTTCGGCAACCTCTCTTTCTTTTTGGCTAAGAAGCATAATCCGCTTAGCCTATGAGACTACTGGACAGCAGCCTCCTGAAAGGATTACAGCTCATTCTACTAGAGCTGTGGCTTCCACTTGGGTCTTTAAAAATGAGGCTTCTGTTGAACAGATTTGCAAGGCGGCGACTTGGTCTTCGCTTCATACCTTTTCAAAATTCTACAAATTTGATACTTTTGCTTCTTCGGAGGCTATTTTTGGGAGAAAGGTTTTACAGGCAGTGGTACCTTCCGTTTAAGTACCTGCTTTGTCCCTCCCTTCATCCGTGTACTTTAGCTTTGGTATTGGTATCCCACAAGTAATGGATGATCCGTGGACTGGATACACCTTACAAGAGAAAACACAATTTATGCTTACCTGATAAATTTATTTCTCTTGTGGTGTATCCAGTCCACGGCCCGCCCTGTCATTTTAAGGCAGGTAATTTTTAAATTTAAACTACAGTCACCACTGCACCCTATGGTTTCTCCTTTCTCGGCTTGTTTTCGGTCGAATGACTGGATATGGCAGTTAGGGGAGGAGCTATATAACAGCTCTGCTGTGGGTGTCCTCTTGCAACTTCCTGTTGGGAATGAGAATATCCCACAAGTAATGGATGATCCGTGGACTGGATACACCACAAGAGAAATAAATTTATCAGGTAAGCATAAATTGTGTTTTTACGTACTTTAAACCCAGATATTATTCAATTATAACAGTTGCTGCAGCTAAAGAGGGCCACAAAGAAGGAGATGAACAACACATAACAAATATATCAAATACACAGTGCAAATAACCGAAAATACAGAATTATATTATTCAATTTTATACTTATATCAATACATAGAATAAATAATATTCAATTTGTTCAGTAATGGACTGTAGTCCACACATGTATGCATATCATTATATACTATTAGGATAATATTAATTGCATATTACCTAAAATTAGTTATAAAGGGCTCTAAGTTAGGATTAGCTAGAAGTTAGAGAGGTACTCAATACAAGGAAGAATAACGAACCCACGTTAATAGCATATAGAATAACAAGTCAGATTCAAGGCAAATTCCATTTTCTTATTAAGTCCTATAGGGGACAATGTCTGTAAGTTGAATATCCATTTAGTTTATTTTTTAAGAAGTATAGGCATCTATTTATCAAGCCAACAACCACAAATACGCTGGAATTCCGCAGCGTATTTGTGGCGCGCCTGATTCCCCTTAGTTATCAAACCCTACAGACCGGCAAAAGTAGAATTTTGTGACGTAACATACGATCCGCCAGACTCAGTCCGACAAAGATCGATGCTTACGTCACTACAGATGTTCCGAACGCAAGTTCGGCACTATCTGACTACTTTTGCTAGTTATCAATTTTCTACCAGATACGCTCGCCACTATTCCGGCCCAGCGTACCTGGTTTTCGGATGCCATAGGAAACAATGGGAGTCTGAAAGAAGCAAAAGCTCATGTTCGCTGTTTTCGATATCCCATTGATTCCTATGGTAATGTTTACACCTAACACCCTAACATGTACCCGAGTCTAAACACCCGTAATCTGCCCCCCCCTTACACTGCCGCCACCTACATTATACTTATTAACCCCTAAACTGCCGCTCCCGGAGCCACTGCCACTCTAATAAACTTATTAACCCCTAAACCGCCGCTTACGGACCCCCGCCGCAACTAAATAAAGTGTTTAACCCCTAAACCGCCGCTCCCGGAGACCACCGCCACCTACATTATATGTATTAACCCCTAATCTGCCCCCCCCTACACCGCCACTATATTAAATTTATTAACCCCTAATCTGCCCCCCCCTACACCAGCCCCACCTACATTATATTTATTAACCCCTAATCTGCCCCCCTACACCGCTGCCACTATATTAAATTTATTAACCCCTAAACCTAAGTCTAACCCTAACACCCCCTAACTTAAATATAATTTAAATAAAACATAATTTATGTAAGAACTTACCTGATAAATTCATTTCTTTCATATTAGCAAGAGTCGATGAGCTAGTGACGTATGGGATATACATTCCTACCAGGAGGGGCAAAGTTTCCCAAACCTTAAAATGCCTATAAATACACCCCTCACCACACCCACAATTAAGTTTAACGAATAGCCAAGAAGTGGGGTGATAAGAAAGTGCGAAAGCATAAAAAATAAGGAATTGGAATAATTGTGCTTTATACAAAAATAATAACCACCACAAAAAAAGGGCGGGCCTCATGGACTCTTGCTAATATGAAAGAAATGAATTTATCAGGTAGGTTCTTACATAAATTATGTTTTCTTTCATGTAATTAGCAAGAGTCCATGAGCTAGTGACGTATGGGATAATGATTACCCAAGATGTGGATCTTTCCACACAAGAGTCACTAGAGAGGGAGGGATAAAATAAAGACAGCCAATTCCTGCTGAAAATAATCCACACCCAAAATAAAGTTTAATGAAAAACATAAGCAGAAGATTCAAACTGAAACCGCTGCCTGAAGTACTTTTCTACCAAAAACTGCTTCAGAAGAAGAAAATACATCAAAATGGTAGAATTTAGTAAAAGTATGCAAAGAGGACCAAGTTGCTGCTTTGCAAATCTGATCAATCGAAGCTTCATTCCTAAATGGCCAGGAAGTAGAAACTGACCTAGTAGAATGAGCAGTAATCCTCTGAGGCGGAGTGTTACCCGACTCAACATAGGCAAGATGAATTAAAGATTTCAACCAAGATGCCAAAGAAATGGCAGAAGCTTTCTGGCCTTTTCTAGAACCGGAAAAGATAACAAATAAACTAGAAGTCTTTCGGAAAGACTTAGTAGCTTCAACATAATATTTCAAAGCTCTAACAACATCCAAAGAATGCAACGATTTCTCCTTAGAATTCTTAGGATTAGGACATAATGAAGGAACCACAATTTCTCTACTAATGTTGTTGGAATTCACAACTTTAGGTAAAAATTCAAAAGAAGTTCGCAACACCGCCTTATCCTGATGAAAAATCAGAAAAGGAGACTCACAAGAAAGAGCAGATAATTCAGAAACTCTTCTGGCAGAAGAGATTGCCAAAAGGAACAAAACTTTCCAAGAAAGTAATTTAATGTCCAATGAATGCATAGGTTCAAATGGAGGAGCTTGAAGAGCCCCCAGAACCAAATTCAAACTCCAAGGAGGAGAAATTGACTTAATGACAGGTTTTATACGAACCAAAGGTTGTAACAAACAATGAATATCAGGAAGATTAGCAATCCTTCTGTGAAAAAGAACAGAAAGAGAAGAGATTTGTCTTTCAAGGAACTTGCGGACAAACCTTTATCTAAACCATCCTGAAGAAAAATAAGTCTTCCAGACTCTATAATATATCTCTCTAGATACAGATTTACGAGCCTGTCACATAGTATCAATCACAGAGTCAGAGAAACCTCTTTGACCAAGAATCAAGCGTTCAATCTCCATACCTTAAAATTAAGGTTTTGAGATTCTGATGGAAAAAAGAACCTTGAGACAGAAAGACTGGTCTTAACGGAAGAGTCCACAGCTGGCAAGAGGCCATCCGGACAAGATCCGCATACAAAAACCTGTGAGGCCATGCTGGAGCTACCAGCAGGACAAATGAGCATTCCTTTAGAATATTGGGGAATACCCTTGGAAGAAGAACTAGAGGCGGAAAGATATAGGCAGGATGACACTTATAAGGAAGAGATAATGCATCCACTGCCTCCGCCCGAGGATCCCGGGATCCGACAGATACCAGGTAAGTTTCTTGTTTAGATGAGAAGCCATCAGATCTATTTCTGGGAATTCCCACATTTGAACAATCTGAGGAAATACCTCTGGGTGAAGACCATTCGCCCAGGTGCAACGTTTGGCGACTGAGATAATCCGCTTTCCAATTGTCCATACCTGGGATATGAACTGCAGAGATTAGACAGGAGCTGGATTCCGCCCAAACCAAAATTCGAGATACTTCTTTCATAGCCAGAGGACTGTGAGTCCCTCCTTGATGATTGATGTATGCCACAGTTGTGACATTGTCTATCTGAAAACAAATGAACAACTCTCTCTTCAGAAAAGGCCAAGACTGAAGAGCTCTGAAAATTGCACGGAGTTCCAAAATATTGATCGGAAATCTCACCTCCTGAGATTCCCAAACCCCTTGTGCCATCAGATACCCCCACACAGCTCCCCAACCTGTAAGACTTGCATCTGTTGAGATTATAGTCCAGGTCGGAAGAACAAAGAAGCCCCCTGAACTAAACGATGGTGATCTGTCCACCATGTCAGAGAGTGTCGTATAATCGGTTTAAAGATATTAATTGAGATATCTTTGAGTAATCCCTGCACCATTGGTTCAGCATACAGAGCTGAAGAGGTCGCATGTGAAAACGAGCAAAGGAGATCGCATCTGATGCGGCAGTCCTAAGACCTAAAATTTCCATGCATAAGGCTACCAAAGGGAATGATTGTGACTGAAGGTTTTGACAAGCTGATATCAATGTTAAACTTCTCTTGTCTGACAAGGACAGAGTCATAGACACTGAATCTATCTAGAAACCTAAAAAGGTTACCCTTGTCTGAGGAATCAATGAACTGATTGGTAAATTGATCCTCCAACCATGAACTTGAAGAAACAACACAAGTCGATCCGTATGAGATTCTTCAAAAATGAGAAGACTGAGCAAGTACCAAGATATCGTCCAAATAAGGAAATACCAAAACCCTGTTCTCTGATTACAGAAAGAAGGGCACCGAGAACCTTTGAAAAAAATTCTTGGAACTGAGGCTAGGCCAAACGGTAGAGCCACAAAACTGGTAATGCTTGTCTAAAAAGAGAATCTCAGACACTAAAAGTGATCTGGATGAATCGGAATATGCAGATACACATCCTGTAAATCTATTGTAGACATATAATGCCCTTGCTAAACAAAAGGCAGGATAGTCCTACAGTAACCATCTTGAATGTTGGTATCCTTACATAACGATTCAATATTGATAGATCCGGAACTGGTCTGAAGGAATGGACCTTCTTTGGTACAATGAAGAGATAAAATAAAACCCCAGCCCCTGTTCCAGAACTGGAACTGGCATAATTACTCCAGCCAACTCTAGATCTGAAACACATTTCAGAAATGCTGAGCCTTTGCTGTGTTAACTGGGACACGGGAAAGAAAAAAATCTCTTAGCAGGAGGCCTTAACTTGAAGCCAATTCTGTACCTTTCTGAAACAATGTTCTGAAACCAGAGATTGAGAACGGAATTGATCCAAATTTCTTTGAAGAAAACGTAATCTGCCCCATACCAGCTGAACTGGAATAAGGGCCGCACCTTCATGAGTACTTAGGAGCTGGCTATAGGTTCTATAAGACTTGGATATATTCCAAACTGGAAATAGTTTCCAAACTGATACCGCTCCTGAGGATGAAGGATCAGGCTTTTGTTCGAACGAAAAAAATGATTATTAAATCTAAATTTACCTTGGATTTTTTTTTTTTTTTATCCTTTGGTAAAAAAGTTCCCTTCCTTCCAGAAACAGTTGAGATAATAATTTATTACCCTGGAAAGAAAGGAAAAGCAAAGTTGACTTAGAAGACATATCAGCATTCCAAGTTTAATCCATAAAGCTTTTCTAGCTAAAATAGCTAGAGAGATATACCTGACATCAACTCTAATGATATCAAAAGATGGTATCACCAATAAAATTATTAGCATGTTATAGAATAATAATAATGCTATAAAATTATGATCTGTTACTTGTTGCACTAAAACTTCTAACCAAAAAGTTGAAGCTGCAGCAACATCCGCTAAAAATATAGCAGGTCTAAGAAGATTACCTGAACAAAAGTAAGCTTTTCTTAGAAAGGATTCAATTTTCCTATTTAAAGGATCCTTAAATGAAGTACTATCTGCCGTAGGAATAGTAGTACATTTAGCAGGAGTAGATACAGCCCCAAACCTTAGGGATTTTGTCCCAAAAACTCTAATCTGTCAGATGGCACAGGATATAATTGCTTAAACGTTTAGAAGGAGTAAAAGAATTACCCAAATTGTTCCATTCCCTGGAAATTACTTCAGAAATAGCATCAGGGAGATTAAACACTTCTGGAATAACTACAGGAGATTTAAAAACCTTATTTAAACATTTAGATTTAGTATCAAGAGGACCAGAATCCTCTATTTCTAAAGCAATTAATACTTCTTTAAATAAAGAACGAATAAATTCCATCTTGAACAAATACAAAGATTTATCAGCATCAACCTCTGAGACAGAAACTTCTGAACCAGAAGAACCATTATCAGTATCAGAATGATGATGTTCATTTAAAAATTCATCTAAAAAAAGAGAAGTTTTAAAAGACTTTTATGTAAACTAGAAGGAGAAATAACAGACATAGCCTTCTAAATGGATTTAAAAAATAAAATCTCTTATGTTTATCAGGAACACTCTGAAAATTAGATGTTGACGGAACAGCAACAGGTAATGTAACAGTACTAAAGGAAATTTTAACTGCATTAATAAGTTTGTCATGACATGTAATACAAACAACAGCTGGAGAAACAGATACCAAAAATTTATAGCAGATACACTTAGCTTGGTAGCTCCAGCACCGGGCAGTGATTTTCCTGAAGTATCTTCTGACTCAGTTGTAACGTGGAACATCTTGCAATATGTAATAGAAAAAACAACATATAAAGCAAAATTGATCAAATTCCTTAAATGACAGTTTCAGGAATGGGAAAAAATGCCAAAGAACAAGCTTCTAGCAACCAGAAGCAATGAAAAATGAGACTTAAATAATGTGGAGACAAAAGCGACGCCCATATTTTTTAGCGCCAAACAAGACGCCCACATTATTTGGCGCCTAAATGCTTTTGGCGCCAAAAGACGCCACATCCGGAACGCCGACATTTTTGGCGCAAAAGGACGTCAAAAAATGATGCAACTTCCGGCGACACGTATGACGCCGGAAACAGAAAAGATTTTTTGCGCCAAAAAAGTCCGCGCCAAGAATGACGCAATAAAATGAAGCATTTTCAGCCCCCGCGAGCCTAACAGCCCACAGGGAAAAAAAGTCAAATTTTTTAAGGTAAGAAAAAAATGATTGATTCAAATGCATTATCCCAAATATGAAACTGACTGTCTGAAAATAAGGAACACACAAACTTATGAAAAATTATGTAGAGATCCCACAATTGAATATAATAAACAACTATTAAAAATCTTAAGTGAGGCTAAAAATGATTCAATCCTGAACAATGATGAATTTGGATTCATTTATAACCCCCATCCGAAAATACCTATCTTTTATCATATTCCCAAACTGCATAAAGACTCCAGTAACCCCCCTGGTCGCCCCATCATTTCAGGGGCAGAGTCCATTACCAGCAACTTATCGACCTATATCGATTTTTATATGCAGCCAATTGTGAAAAAGATAAAATCTTACATTAAAGATACGTTGGATGTAATCACACAGTTAGAAGGTTTAATATGGAAAGAAAATTATGTGTGGATTACATGCGACGTATCTTCTTTGTATACTAGTATTCCCCACAAGGAAGGAATAGAAGCTTTCAACATAGTAGGTTCAAATAGTGGCATTTCCAACAAACATCTTGAGTTTTTGATAAAAATAATAGACTTTATATTAAGTAAGAATTACTTTAATTTTCAGGGTAAATTCTACAGACAAACCCAAGGGACAGCCATGGGCACTCCAATGGTGCCCTCTTATGCCAATATCTACATGGCCCAGTTTGAGGACGAGAAAATATGGAATAATAATCCCTACGCAAATAATATCGTCAAATATCTGAGATATATTGACGATATTATTATCATTTGGCAAGGAGAAGAACTACTGGCTACAGAATTTATCAATTACATAAATACCAATTTGTTTAATTTATCATTCACTAGTAAAATGTCAAAAGTCAGCATTGAATTCTTGGATGTAGAATTTTTTAGTGAAGGAACCCCAAATACTGTAATGGTTAAAAATTTTCGCAAACCCACCGATAGTAATGGATTCCTAAATGCCAATAGTGGCCATAAGAGATCATGGATACAAAATATCCCTTACGGGCAGTTCCGTAGGGTACGAAGAAACTGCACCAAAGTGGAGGATTTTAGGAAGGAAGCAGATGTGCTGGAAAAGAAGTTGTTAGAGAAGGAGTATGATAAAAATTTAATAAAAGAAGCAAGAAATAGAAATACAATTTGCAGTAGAGATGCATTATTATGCCCAAAAGAGATGACAAAGAGTGAAGGGTCTCAGCAGGATAGTATTAGGTTTATAACCACGTATAATGAAGGTGCTGGCTTCTTCAAAAGAATCCTGAATAAACATTGGGGGGTCCTACAAGCAGACCCCCTTCTTAAGGATGTAATTAATGACAAACCCAATATTGTGTATAAGAAAAATAGGAACCTTAAGAATATTCTAGCCCCATCTAAATTACCTGTATTAGAAAGTAATAAACATAGTGGCCTGGGCACATTAGACAAATGGGTCAAAGGGAAACCTGGGACCTTTAAATGTGGTCGGAAAAAATGTTGCATGTGCCCCTTAATTTGGAATAGGAACTCCATTGAGGATACGAGTCATTCAAAAGTATTTCCAATTACTTCACGTGGTACCTGTCAATCCACATATGTAGTTTACAGCATAACGTGCAAATGTGGATGTGTCTATGTAGGGAGAACAAAAAGGAAGCTGAAACGTAGATGCTATGAGCATATTCATAACATAGAATTAGGCTTGAAGACACATAGTGTGTCTGATCACTTTCGGGTGTTTCATAATAAAGACCCTAGTGGCCTCAAAATCAGCATCTTAGAAACAGTATCTGTGTCAACTAACCCCCATCAGAGATTAACAGAACTAAGAAAAAAAGAAACAAAGTGGATTCAATCTTTAGACTGCTTGGCCCCAAAAGGGTTAAATATAGATCTAGATCTCCAAGCATTCATGATTTAATAAATTAATAATCCCTATAAGTGTAGAAAAACACATGGAAGTAGTATTGTTTCAATTTTTTAGATTAAATAATCAATATGAACTTATTATTATTTTTTTTCATAAAAATGATATTTATTTTTATATAGGTTTAAAATGCAAATTAATGTTTTTAAGACGTTTTTTAATACTTTTGATACTAATTAAGACTTTTTTTAGCTAAGGATATTCACATATCACTTACATTTTAAGATTGGTGTTGGTACATCATTATTATCAGTGTTAGAAGGCACTAGATAGGAGAAGGCAAGTTCAATGTCCTTTTATAAAAATGATAATACCCCTTTAAGACAACAAAAATATCTCTTTAAGAACTGTCAGCCATGTGCATCGTAGATAGAAGTCTTATGATCGGTAAATGCTAGCGGGATATTATGACTAGTTTGAGTTTTTGAGTTTTAGGTTTGTGTGTTTCTATATATATAACTGTTTAATTATAATCGTTCATTTTGTACAAGATTCAAGAGTTATATATATTCGATATAATGGTTGTTAAGAATGAGAATGCAAATTAGACTGAAGACCGGCGGGTCCGGTCTGACTCACCGCTTTTGTGTGATATGAATCGAAAGTAGGTGTGTCGGATCGGCGCTCGCGATTGGTCTACAGTCCATCCAATAGGAACACAGTAGGAGTTTTTTAAGAAGAGGATCCCCGCGAACAAGGACATCAAACCCTGTGTCTTGAGAAAGTCCCGATCAATGAGGACGAAACGCGTAGACCACATTAAGGGACATTGTTGAAAGACATTATAGCCGATTGTTTTTACAAGTACTTTTTAATCGTCTACCATCGAAGCATTGAGCTTTATACCTACGGACTTCCCGGAGACGCCATATCCTTTTCCGGCGTGGAAGGTGTATGTAGAGGAGAGTGGTCCAGTGGATTATTATACCCAAAGGCTCAATTATTACTAACTTCTTGTAAGTGCAATGTGTTTTTAGCGCTCAAATAAGTAATAAAACTTTTACCTTGAGTCGCGGTTGCGCTCTGTTCTTTTCTTGTGAAAATAAGGAATGTTGAACATTCTGAGTCAAGGCAAATAAATGTTTGAATACATATATTTAGAACTTTATAAACAAAGTGCCCAACCATAGCTTAGAGTGTCACAGAAAATAAGATTTACTTACCCCAGGACACTCATCTACATGTTTGTAGAAAGCCAAACCAGTACTGAAACGAGAATCAGTAGAGGTAATGGTATATATAAGAGTATATCGTCGATCTGAAAAGGGAGGTAAGAGATGAATCTCTACGACCGATAACAGAGAACCTATGAAATAGACCCCGTAGAAGGAGATCACTGCATTCAAATAGGCAATACTCTCCTCACATCCCTCTGACATTCACTGCACGCTGAGAGGAAAACCGGGCTCCAACTTGCTGCGGAGCGCATATCAACGTAGAATCTAGCACAAACTTACTTCACCACCTCCATAGAAGGCAAAGTTTGTAAAACTGAATTGTGGGTGTGGTGAGGGGTGTATTTATAGGCATTTTAAGGTTTGGGAAACTTTGCCCCTCCTGGTAGGAATGTATATCCCATACGTCACTAGCTCATGGACTCTTGCTAATTACATGAAAGAAATATAAATAAATATTCCTAGCATTAAATAAATTATTCCTATTTAAAAATAAATACCTATAAAATATACCCTAAGCTAGCTACAATATAACTAATAGTGTGAGGTTATCTCAAACTTAATTGACTTTAGATTCTGGAACTCAATTGCAGAGAAAAAATGTTTAAATGTAACACTGTTTCAAATATGAGTTCACTATTGAGGAGTGAAATCCCAGCAAGAATAGTGCAAATCAATATGATGGACAAATATCCCTATGAGGATTGATTCATATGTTCCTTAATTAAGAACACTGAAAACACATATGGTAGGTGTAAAATAATAGCATAAACAGTTTATCGAATACTTCAATCAATATGTTGCAGACTGAAAACAGATACAAAGATGTCAATTCAGGAAATTGTAATCCTTAAAACTCCAATAGGATTTTATAACACAAAGTCTTACAGCACCTCTTAGTATGGTAACATTTAACTGAGGAGTATCACTTTAAGCGGATTAGACTTGCTTGCAGTTATTCAACTAAGTATGGAAATGATACTTTGTAAGAAAAGCAACAAAAGATACTTGCGGTTCAGTTTGGTTAATCCGCCCTCCGGTCAGCTGACAATGATAGCCGTTACTCCTGAACGGTACTTGCAAACAAAGCAGGGGGAGAGTATTGAGAAGTGAGCTGATCTGTGTGGCAAACTCTGGTCTGATGCTTTTAGGCTCTGTAAGCTGAATTAGCTGCAGCAGAGGGAGAAGTGGCAGTTTGCAGCTGCTGCTGCAGATTCAGTGTTGATTCAGCACAAGTAATAGTGCAGGTGAGAAAGGTTTAGTGGAAATTCACACTGACTTCCTTTTCTGAATACTGGCAAATAAATTCAGTAGTAGGAGAAAAAAGGTTAAGTCCACTTCCACTGAGAATAGATATAAACTTTAATTTGTAATCCAAATAGAAGCTTGCAATAGGAACACAAGTTGGGCTCAGGTAAAGGTAGATTACACTACAAAATACTAAGCAAGGAGCCACAGGAAATGGTGGAACTTATAACCTAGGCAACCAATGAGAAAGTTCCTATGCAAATCCCTGCTTAAAGGCACAGTAACCCTGACATGACCCCTCCCTTAAGGCAACTGTGCCACAGTTGTCAGTCTAGGTCAGTCCGGGTGCCTTCTGTGGAATAGAGTAACCAATCTAGGGGCATTCAGATTCGAAGCCGGTTCCCAAGAGTCTTCTTCAGAGGGATAACCCTTCCAGTGTACCAAATATTGTAATTCTCCCTTTTTATGTCTTGAATCCAGTAGGGAATGAACTTCAAACACATCCTGATCCAAGGTGAGAGGCTGTGGTGGTAATAGTGTTAGGGAACTTCTAGATGGTGTATATGGTTTTAGAAGTGAGACATGGAATGTAGGATGGATCTTCATAATGTCAGGCAATTTGAGTGTAACAGCATTGTCATTAATGACACGGACGATAGGATAAGGTCCAATGTATAAGCCGGCTAATTTCTTGCAAGGGATTTGTAATTTCAGGTTTTTGGTAGATAGCCATACAAGATCACCCACGGTGTAATGAGGAGGAGGCCTTCTTCGAAGGTCATAGTAATGTTTTTGAACCTGTTGAGCTTTCTCAATGTTCTCATGTATAATCTGGAAATTCTGCTGTAGAGAGTCATGGAGATCTTCCATCGCGGGTGAATTCAAACCATCTGGAGAGGCAATTACGAAATCTGGATGGAAAGCATAGTTTGCGAAGAAGGGAGAATATTTCGTAGACGTATTCACAGCATTATTGTAGGCGAATTCGGCCATTGATAGGTATTTCACCCAATCAGTTTGGTTGTAAGAGCAATAGCAACGTAGAAATTGTTCAAGCCATTGGTTCAATCTTTCTGATTGACCGTTTGTTTGCGGGTGGAAAGAGGTGGTGAAACGGTGTTGCATATGAGTGAGTTCACATAGTTTGGTCCAGAAACATGAGGTGAACTGAGTGCCTCTATCGGTGGTTATGATGGAAGGGAAACCATGGAGTCTAACTATGTTATCCAGAAAGAGCAGAGCTGTCTCAGATGAAGTGGGGAGTTTGTGAAAAGGTATGAAGTGTCCCATCTTGGTAAGTAAGTCAACTACAACTAAGATAGTGGTTTGATTGTTGGAATTGGGTAGTTCAACAATATAATCCATGGAGATGTGTTGCCATGGTCTAGTTGGAGCTGGTATAGGAATCAGTAGACCATAAGGAGGTCTTCTTTCTGGCTTGGATACAGAGCAAATCTGACAGGAACGAATGTAACTCTGCACAGAGTCCTTTTGCTTGGGCCACCAGAAGGACCTTGAAATTATTTCCAAGGTACGTCGTATGCCAGGATGTCCAGATAGCGGGGTATCATGATGGATCTGAATAATTGATGTTCTCATAGGTTCAGGAACATAGATTTTTTGGTCATGATAGAATAAAGAATTCTTTTTTATCAAATTGTATGAAGATGGAGGGTTTTCCAGTGTGGTATATCTTTTCAATTCGGATATCATATCAGTGGTAAGTCCAATGAAACGCTCATGAGGTATAATGGTAGTCTGTGTATCTAGTGGAGTAAGTCTTTCGGGTAGACGGGACAGGGCGTCTGCCTTGCCATTCCTTGAAGCTGGTCGGTAAACTATGTTGAAATTAAAACGGGAGAAGAACAGACTCCATCATACCTGTCTTGCAGATAAGGTTTTACTGGTTTGTAGGTATACTAGGTTCCTGTGGTCTGTTAAAATTAAGATTGGATATTTAGTGCCTTCAAGGAGATGCCTCCAGTTTTCTAAGGCACATTTTATCATAAGGAGTTCCTTGTCTCCGATGGAATAGTTCCTTTCAGAGGAAGTCATCATTGAAGAGTAATATGAAACGGGATGAATAGGATCTTTGAGGGACTTTTGTTGGGATAAAACTGCCCCCAGAGCAAAATCCGAAGAATCAACCTCTAAGATATACTGCAAGGATGGATCCGGAAAGTTCAAGATAGGTGCAGAGGTGATCTTCGTCTTTAGTAAGTTGAAAGCAAGATCTGCTTTTTCATTCCAAATATATGGTACATTAGTGCTGGTCAAAGTTGTCAATGGTTTGGCTACTTTAGAGAAATCTTTAATAAATTTTCTGTAGTAGTTTGCAAACCCTAAGAATTTTTGTAGGTCTTTCCTGGATTTAGGAACTGTCCAGTTCTTTACTGCTTCAACCTTTTGTGTTTGCATAGTAACCCCAGTGGGAGAGATGTCGTATCCAAGGAATGAGACTTGATCTGTATGGAATAGACACTTTTCCAGATTGGCATAAAGTTTATGTTCTCTAAGCCGTGATAATACCTTCCGGACATGTTTGATGTGTTCATTCAGATCTTTAGAATAAATTAGGATATCGTCTAGGTAGATGACTAAACAGACGTCGAGTAAATCCCTGAACACATCATTGATAAAGTGCTGAAAAGTAGCTGGTGCATTGCACAGTCCGAAAGGCATTACAAGATACTCATATAGGCCGTACCTGGTTCTAAAAGTAGTTAACCATTCCTGGCCCTCCTTTATCCTCACCAAGTTATACGCTCCCCTGAGGTCAAGTTTAGTATAGATCTTTGCTTCAGATAGACGTTCAATCAACTCCGGGATCAGAGGGAGAGGATAGCGGTTCTTGATTGTACGTTTATTCAGCTCCCGGTAGTCAATTATAGGTCAAAGTGTGGAGTCCTTGTTTCGGACAAAGAACATACCAGCGCCAGCAGGAGAGGTCGAAGTCCTGATGAAACCTTTTCTGAGGTTCTCTTCCAGATACTCTTTTAGATGAACTAATTCGGGTTGGCTCATAGGGTAGAGATGTCCGTATGGGATGGTAGAACCTGGTAGTAATTCGATCGGACAATCATACGGACGATGAGGTGGAAGATTTTCAGCCTCGGTTTTACTAAAAACATCAGCAAAGTCAGAGTAGTGTGATGGAATCTCAGGCACGTAAATTTCAGACTGTTGTTCAGTCTGAAGTATGCTATGGGTAGGCAAACAAGTCTGTGAGCAGTAATCGGAATTGAACTGAATAGAGAAAGGGGACCATACAATCTGCGGGTTGTGTTGTTGTAACCACTTAATACCGAGAACCACAGGGAAAAGAGGAGAACTTAAAACCTCGAAAGAGATTAATTCAGTGTGACCATTAATGTTAACAGTGATAGGAACAGTTTGGTGTGTTATAGGACCTGTTTTGGGTGCGGAACCATCAATCATACGAATGGAGACAGGGTTATGCTTTAGAATAGTAGGTATTTTATTTGCTTTTACAACATGTTGGTCTATAAAACAACCATAAGCTCCAGAGTCGATTATAGCGTCAGTCGTCACTTGATCTTGCTCCCACTGTAAGGAGAGGGACAACATAGCGTAAGTATTCAAACGGCAAGATTGCACAGAGGAATTAATTTGTAAAAACTTATGCCTAGATTTGGAGTTTGGCGGTAGCCGTGAAAACCAGAGGCTCCTAACGCTGGTTTTAGGCTACCGCCGGTATTTGGAGTCAGTCAGGAAAGGGTCTAACGCTCAGTGGCGTCACTAGGGGGGGGCGGGGGGGGCGGGCCGCACCCGGGTGACACCCTCCAGGGGGTGACACCAAAAAAAAAAAAAAAAAAAAAAATTTTTTTTTTTTTTTTTTTTTTTAAATTTTATTGAAATTCAAAGAAATACAATGTTGAGATGCATAGATTATTTTATTAGAGGCTGGCATTTGTGAACATTAGTGGGACTGGGGAAGTTGTAGACACACAATTTGTTTGCCCCTTGAGCCAGTGCTGCAACTTCAACAAATAGTTTTCCCGGCTGCTTTTGCTTGTTTGTACTTTGCTCCTCCCCTGCCCAATTTCACTATGAATGTTGTGGATGTGCCGTGGGGCTTGCAAAGTTGCGCTGCTAGCCTAAACCTGCCTGCCTATCTGTGCTCACTGCTCAGTGACATGAGGCCCAGGGCTGTGCACTGACAGACTTGGAACAGAGTCAGAGTGCAGAATTTTCATAGTTTGCATGCCTAAACCTTTTCTTCAGTGATTTATTTTAGAGTGCTCTGTTTATCTTTCATTTGATGTTCTGCTGAGCCAGGGAGCAGCTCTAGGCATGAGCTTCCTAATTAATGCAGTGCAGTTTACATATTTTGTATGTGTGTGTCTGAGTTTTTGTGTGTCTCAGTGTTTTTGTGTGTGTGTTTTTGTGTGTGTGTCTGAGTGTGTTTCCGAGTGTTTGTGTGTGCATATGAGTATGTTTTTAAGTGTGTCTGAGTGTTTGTATGTGTGTTTTCCTGTGTTTTTTGTGTGTGTCTGCTTTCTGGGGGGGGGGGGTGACACCATGACTTACCGCACCGGGTGACACCAACCCTAGTGACGCCACTGCTAACGCTCACTTTTCAGCCGCGACTTTTCCATACCGCAGATCTCCTTACGTCAATTGCGTATCCTATCTTTTCAATGGGATCTTCCTAACTCCGGTATTTAGAGTCGTGTCTGAAGTGAGCGTTAGAATTCTAATGACAAAACTCCAGCCGCAGAAAAAAGTCAGTAGTTAAGAGCTTTCTGGGCTAACGCCGGTTTATAAAGCTATCAGGGTTCCTTTCATGTTCTGTACCTTTAACTGGTTTCATCCTTAATCATCATTAGTGCTATAAAGGCACCTCCCTCTCCTAGACTCATTGCTTGGTTATTTTGTTAGTAGTATACAGCAAGTACTACCTCCTGATCCAAGTCCAGCTTTCTAGCTACCCCTCCTGTTGGTTCTACAAGGCAAACCATTACCTTCTGTGATAGCAGTCACAGCCACTTCCATTGCGGGCTCTTATTGATCTCTCCTAGCCTGTCTCAGCTTACCTGCCATTACTGCTGGCAACCTTCCTGGTCTCCTGTCACTCCTACAGAGCTGCGCTGCAGCTCCACTTCCACACAGCCGTCCGGTACCAGCGCGGGTGACGTCATCATCTGCAGCCGCAGGTACAGCTCTCCCTATTCACCGCGCACAGAGGGTAAGGAGCTCCGGTGAACTAAACAACTTACTTGGCCAGCTCTCTCCACTTCCACGGCTCCTGTGTTCTATCTACCTCTCCAGTCGAGACAGGTCGTATGGTATATTCATTGCATTACAACAGACTGTCATTTAACTTATTACCGCAACTGCTAGCTGCCTACTGACTTTGCCTTAAAAAGAACTGTTGAAGTTGTTATATTCTTTATCTCAATCTGTTATATATTTATTTTACTGTTACGCCCTAATACTGTTTCTTGTGCTCCTGAGAGTTATGAGTACAAACTAATAAGGGCCAAATCAATACACAGAGTTTACACTCCTTTGGGCCTCCTGTGTAAAACCCTGTGTAACACTACCACATATTAAGTTGATACTAGTTGTGATTCCTAGAAAACAGAGGTTTAAATATCTAAAGATAATATTCACCTTGACATAACATTGCCCAGTTCAAAATTCATGCAAAGGATTCCCAATGGAATGAACCATCCCTGAAAAACCACTTCCGGATAGAATTATCAGACGACATCAAGGATGAGTTATCCAGGATTGGTATCCCCACTTCCCTTGAAGATCTTTTTACCTTATCGATCACTATCGACAGAAGGATCAGGGAGCGCCGACATGAGAAGGCAGGACATACTATTACCCCAAGAAAAATCACTTCACAAATTACACATAGAGAACATGATGTGGAGACTCTAATGGAGATCGGAGTAATTAAGGGACCCATTTCCCAACAAGAAAAGAACAGACGGCGTCTCCTGAATCTCTGTATGTACTGCGCCGCCAGAGACCATGAAGTCAAGGGATGCCCTCTTTTGATTAAGCAAAAGTCGGGTAGGTCTAAAACCACTTTACGTTACCATAACATGAAGGACAAGAATAGTACTTATTTTTTTTTATCTCTCTCCCTACAGTGGCAACTTCACAGAGTCAAAACTGAAGCACTAATTGACACAGGAGCGAGTGGTAATTTCATTGACCTTGAGTACGTAAGGGCTAATAAAATACCTGTTGTGGCAAAATCTTCTCCTGTCTTATTTAACGTTGTCGATGGTTCTCCTCTCTCCTCAGGTCCAGTATATCAACAAACCGTGCTGTTAATTATGTGTACCAGTACAGGTCATAGTTAAACTATAAGTTTTAATATAATCACATCTCCTATGTTCCCTCTCATTTTAGGTATTCCCTGGTTAAAGACACATAAACCTACATTGAATTGGACTGACCTTTCCATTTCACTTTCATCTACTTATTGCATGCAAACTTGCTACACCAAACACCATATATCAGTAGTATCTGAACCTGCACTACCCAACTGTTATCTTGAATACTCTGATGTATTTAGTAAAAAAGAAGCTCAATCACTACCGCCTCATAGAGTATATGACTGCCCCATTGAGTTGCTACCAGGGTCTACTATACCCTACGGTCATATATATCCTTTATCAAAACCTGAGTTGGATCATCTAAAAAATTACTTACAAGAAAGTCTTGAGAAAGGCTTTATCAGACCTTCCACATCACCAGCAGGTGCTGGAATTTTCTTTGTAAGGAATAAGGATGATTCACTCAGGCCTATCATTGATTACAGGGAACTCAATAAACGTACAATAAAAAACAGATACCCACTCCCATTAATACCAGAACTCATTGAGAGGTTGCGTGGAGCCAAGGTCTTTACAAAATTGGACCTAAGAGGTGCCTACAACCTCGTCAGAATCCGTGCCGGCGACGAGTGGCTAACAGTGTTTAGAACCCGTTACGGGTTGTTCGAGTATGTTGTTATGCCATTCGGACTCTGCAATGCGCCGGCTACATTTCAGAATTTTATTAACGATATTTTTCGTGTTGTTGTAGATGTTTACATTGTGGTATACTTAGATGACATCCTTATATACTCACAAAACCTGCAGGATCATATCAAACATGTCACAACAGTCCTCAATAGCCTTTATGCTAAGCTGGAGAAATGTTTATTCCATGTTGACCAAGTGTCCTTTTTGGGTTATCACATCAGCTCCACAGGTATTAGGATGGAAGAAACTAAAGTAAATTGTATTAGACAATGGCCTACTCCCAAGTGTAAAAAAGATATACAACGCTTCCTTGGGTTCGCAAACTTTTATCGTAAATTCATCCATAAATTTGCTGCACTCACTAAACCGTTATCAGATCTCACAAAACAACTCAATAAGTTTCATTGGTCAGAACTCACTCAAAAGGTTTTTGATACCCTAAAAAATCGATTCACCACCGCTCCAATACTTCAGTTCCCTGACACCGACTTACAGTTTATTCTGGAAGTCGATGCATCAGATTTTGCCCTGGGAGCTGTTCTCTCACAGAGGAAGTCTTATAAAGAACCTATTCACCCAGTAGCTTTTTTTTCAAGGGTAATGACGCCCGCTGAACTGAACTATCCTGTTGGGGAGAAAGAACTCTTGGCAATAAAGAGTTCTTTTGACCATTGGCGTCACCTTTTGGAGGGATCGACACATCCTATTGTCATCCTCACAGATCATAAAAATCTGCAATACCTTCATATGAATAGGACTCTCTCATCAAGACAACTCAGATGGAGTCTTTACTTTTCAAGATTTCAATATGTCATTACTTATAGGCCCGGATCAAAAAACGCCAAGGCAGACGCTCTCTCAAGAATGTACGAAAAACCTAATTCAGACAACCTTCCATCGACTGTGATACCAAAGGAGAATATCATAGCTTCCCTCGTTCTAAAGCCACTTGATATCCAGTCTTCACAAGATAGTGATTCTTCCAAACCGACTAACCTACTACAAAAGGCTAAAGATGGCTTGTACTACCATAAGCAACTTCTATATGTTCCGCCTAATTTAAGAAACACTGTTCTCAATTCTGTTCATGACTCTCCATTGGCAGGACATCTGGGAGTCCACAAAACTTTGTCTCTTCTAAGACGTTCTTATTGGTGGCCTTCACTCGTAACTTCAGTCAAACGTTACATCTCCCACTGTGATACTTGTTCCAGTTCTAAACCTTCCCATATGAGACCTATAGGATTGTTACAACCCAATCCTATACCAACAAAACCATGGACTGACGTCTCTCTTGATTTCATTGTAGATCTACCTAACTCATCCTCATACACCTGTATAATGGTAGTTGTAGATGTATTTTCTAAAATGGCTCACTTCATTCCAACCACCTCCATACCTAGTGCTTCGTTAACTTCGCAACTTTTCATCAAAGAAATTATTCGTCTTCATGGAATCCCAACCAGTATACTCACAGACAGAGGATCTCAGTTCACCTCAAAATTTTGGAAGCAACTATGTGTAGCCTTACAAATTGAACAAAAACTTACCACTTCTTATCATCCCCAATGTAACGGACAAACTGAAAGGACCAATCAGTGATTGGAACAGTACCTTCGCTGTTACTGTTCCCAACAACAGGATTCCTGGTACTCGTTCCTCCCATTGGCTGAATTTGCATATAATAACACTCCTAATACCTCTACCAGGTATAGCCCATTCTTCATCAACAACGGCATCCATCCAAGAAACCATATGCTCCCTAGAGTCGAATCTAACTGTCCTCAAGTAAATGACACTATAAACGACATCTCACAGGCATTTACTGTCATACAAGATAACATTAGGCATGCTCAAGCATCCTATAAAAAACACTATGATCTTCATCACAGACAACAACCTGAATATTGTATAGGTCAACTAGTTTGGTTGTCCACGAAAAACTTAAAGCTTTATCTTCCCTCAAGAAAACTAACTAGACTTTTCGTTGGTCCTTTCCCAATTGTGGCTCTCCCTAATCCTGTTACTGTCACCTTAAAGCTGCCTCCCACCTACCGGATTCATCCGACCTTTCATGTGTGTCTTATTAAACCTTGTGACTCCTCTGCATCCACTCCCGTGGTTGATCTTCCTAGCCACTCATTGACCGATGACCTTGAATATGAGGTTCACAGCATCCTGGACTCAAGACGCAGAGGCGGCCGTTTGGAATATCTGATCCACTG
Source organism: Bombina bombina (assembly GCF_027579735.1). Lineage (NCBI taxonomy): Eukaryota > Metazoa > Chordata > Amphibia > Anura > Bombinatoridae > Bombina > Bombina bombina. Next base: position 60,449,903 of record NC_069500.1, on the reverse strand, counting down.
GAAGGGTTTCGATGCTTCGGAGGATTCTTGGGAACCGGCTACGAATGTTACAGCTCCTCGTCTAGTTTCTCTCTTCCATCGCCGTAACCCTGAGAGGCCAGTTCCTTGAAACCTCGCTGAGGTTTCCTTGGGGGGGGGGACTCTGTCAGGGTTCCTTTCATGTTCTGTACCTTTAACTGGTTTCATCCTTAATCATCATTAGTGCTATAAAGGCACCTCCCTCTCCTAGACTCATTGCTTGGTTATTTTGTTAGTAGTATACAGCAAGTACTACCTCCTGATCCAAGTCCAGCTTTCTAGCTACCCCTCCTGTTGGTTCTACAAGGCAAACCGTTACCTTCTGTGATAGCAGTCACAGCCACTTCCATTGCGGGCTCTTATTGATCTCTCCTAGCCTGTCTCAGTTTACCTGCCATTACTGCTGGCAACCTTCCTGGTCTCCTGTCACTCCTACAGAGCTGCGCTGCAGCTCCACTTCCACACAGCCGTCCGGTCCCAGCGCGGGTGACGTCATCATCTGCAGCCGCAGGTAGGTCTCCCTATTCACCGCGCACAGAGGGTAAGGAGCTCCGGTGAACTAAACAACTTACTTGGCCAGCTCTCTCCACTTCCACGGCTCCTGTGTTCTATCTACCTCTCCAGTCGAGACAGGTCGTATGGTATATTCATTGCATTACAACAGACTGTCATTTAACTTATTACCGCAACTGCTAGCTGCCTACTGACTTTGCCTTAAAAAGAACTGTTGAAGTTGTTATATTCTTTCTCTCAATCTGTTATATATTTATTTTACTGTTACGCCCTAATACTGTTTCTTGTGCTCCTGAGAGTTATGAGTACAAACTAATAAGGGCCAAATCAATACACAGAGTTTACACTCCTTTGGGCCTCCTGTGTAAAACCCTGTGTAACACTACCACATATTAAGTTGATACTAGTTGTGATTCCTAGAAAACAGAGGTTTAAATATCTAAAGATAATATTCACCTTGACAAAAGCTCTTAACTACTGTGCTCTAAAGTACACTAACACCCATAAATTACCTATGTACCCCTAAACCGAGGTCCCCCCACATCGCCGCCACTCGATTCAATTTTTTTAACCTCTAATCTGCCGACCGCCACCTACGTTATACTTATGTACCCCTAATCTGCTGCCCTTAACACCGCCGACCCCTATATTATATTTATTAACCCCTAACCTGCCCCCCACAACGTCGCCTCCACCTGCCTACACTTATTAACCCCTAATCTGCTGAGCGGATCTCACCGCTACTATAATAAAGTTATTAACCCCTAATCCGCCTCACTCCCGCCTCAATAACCCTATAATAAATAGTATTAACCCCTAATCTGCCCTTCCTAACATCGCCGACACCTAACTTCAATTATTAGCCCCTAATCTGCCGACCGAATCTCGCCGCTATTCTAATAAATGGATTAACCCCTAAAGCTAAGTCTAACCCTAACACTAACACCCCCCTAAGTTAAATATAATTTAAATCTAACAAAATAAATTAACTCTTATTAAAGAAATTATTCCTATTTAAAACTAAATACTTACCTGTAAAATAAACCCTAATATAGCTACAATATAAATTATAATTATATTATAGCTATTTTAGGATTTATATTTATTTTACAGGTAACTTTGTATTTATTTTAACCAGGTACAATAGCTATTAAATAGTTAAGAACTATTTAATAGCTACCTAGTTAAAATAATTACAAAATTACCTGTAAAATAAATCCTAACCTAAGTTACAATTAAACCTAACACTACACTATCAATAAATTAATTAAATAAAATACCTACAATTACCTACAATTAAACCTAACACTACACTATCAATAAATTAATTAAATACAATATCTACAAATAACTACAATGAAATAAACTAACTAAAGTACAAAAAATAAAAAAGAACTAAGTTACAAAAAATAAAATAATATTTACAAACATAAGAAAAATATTACAACAATTTTAAACTAATTACACCTACTCTAAGCCCCCTAATAAAATAACAAAGCCCCCCAAAATAAAAAATGCCCTACCCTATTCTAAATTACAAAAGTTCAAAGCTCTTTTACCTTACCAGCCCTGAACAGGGCCCTTTGCGGGGCATGCCCCAAGAAATTCAGCTCTTTTGCCTGTAAAAAAACACATACAATCCCCCCCCAACATTACAACCCACCACCCACATACCCCTAATCTAACCCAAACCCCCCTTAAATAAACCTAACACTAAGCCCCTGAAGATCTTCCTACCTTGTCTTCACCTCACCGGGTATCACACCGATCCGTCCTGGCTCCGATATCTTCATCTAAGCCCAAGCGGGGGCTAGACATCCATCATCCGACGGCTGAAGAAGTCCAGAAGAGGCTCCAAAGTCTTCATCCTATCCGGGAAGAAGAGTAGATCCGGACTGGCAACCATCTTCTTCCAAGCGGCATCTTCTATCTTCATCCGATGAGGACCGGCTCCATCTTGAAGACCTCCACCGCGGACCAATCTTCTTCCGACGACGACTTCCCGATGAATGACGGTTCCTTTAAGGGACGTCATCCAAGATGGCGTCCCTCGAATTCCGATTGGCTGATAGGATTCTATCAGCCAATCGGAATTAAGGTAGGAAAATTCTGATTGGCTGATGGAATCAGCCATTCAGAATCAAGTTCAATCCGATTGGCTGATCCGATCAGCCAATCAGATTGAGCTCACATTCTATTGGCTGATCGGAACAGCCAATAGAATGCGAGCTCAATCTGATTGGCTGATCGGATCAGCCAATCGGATTGAACTTGATTCTGATTGGCTGATTCCATCAGCCAATCAGAATTTTCCTACCTTAATTCCGATTGGCTGATGACTTCTCTTCAGCTCCCGCTTGGATGATGACTTCAGCCGGATCATGGACCTCTTCAGCCCCCTGCTTGGGCTTGGATCAGGACATCGGAGGAGCTCTTCTGGATCGATCGGTGAACCTGGTATGGTGAAGATAAGGTAGGAAGATCTCCAGGGGCTTAGTGTTAGGTTTATTTAAGGGGGGTTTGGGTTAGATTCGGGGTATGTGGGTGGTGGGTTGTAATGTTGGGGGGGGGTATTGTATGTTTTTTTTTACAGGCAAAAGAGCTGAATTTCTTGGGGCATGCCCCGCAAAGGGCCCTGTTCAGGGCTGGTAAGGTAAAAGAGCTTTGAACTTTTGTAATTTAGAATAGGGTAGGGCATTTTTTTTATTTTGGGGGGCTTTGTTATTTTATTAGGGGGCTTAGAGTAGGTGTAATTAGTTTAAAATTGTAATATTTTTCTAATGTTTGTAAATATTTTTTTATTTTTTGTAACTTAGTTCTTTTTTATTTTTTGTACTTTAGTTAGTTTATTTAATTGTATTTATTTGTAGGAATTGTATTTAATTTATTTATTGATAGTGTAGTGTTAGGTTTAATTGTAGATAATTATAGGTATTTTATTTAATTTATTTATTGATAGTGTAGTGTTAGGTTTAATTGTAACTTAGGTTAGGATTTATTTTACAGGTAAATTTGTAATTATTTTAACTATTTTAGCTATTAAATAGTTCTTAACTATTTAATAGCTATTGTACCTGGTTAAAATAAATACAAAGTTACCTGTAAAAATAGCTATAATATAATTATAATTTATATTGTAGCTATATTAGGATTTATTTTACAGGTAAGTATTTAGCTTTAAATAGGAATAATTTATTTAATAAGAGTTAATTTATTTCGTTAGATTAAAATTATATTTAATTTAGGGGGGTGTTAGTGTTAGGGTTAGACTTAGCTTTAGGGGTTAATACATTTATTAGAATAGCGGTGAGCTCCAGTCGGCAGATTAGGGGTTAATGTTTGAAGTTAGGTGTCGGCGATGTTAGGGAGGGCAGATTAGGGGTTAATACTATTTATTATAGGGTTAGTGAGGCGGATTAGGGGTTAATAACTTTATTATAATAGCGGTCCCGCCCGGTCGGCAGATTAGGGGTTAATAAGTGTAGGCAGGTGGAGGGGACGTTGTGGGGGGCAGATTAGGGGTTAATAAATATAATATAGGGGTCGGCGGTTTTAGGGGCAGCAGATTAGGGGAACATAGGTATAATGTAGGTAGCGGCGGTTTACGGAGCGGCAGATTAGGGGTTAATAATAATATGCAGGGGTCAGCGATAGCGGGGGCGGCAGATTAGTGGTTAATAAGTGTAAGGTTAGGGGTCTTTAGACTCGGGGTACATGTTAGAGTGTTAGGTGCAGACGTAGGAAGTGTTTCCCCATAGGAAACAATGGGGCTGCGTTAAGAGATGAACGCGGCTTTTTTGCAGGTGTTAGGGTTTTTTTCAGCTCAAACAGCCCCATTGTTTCCTATGGGGGAATCGTGCACAAGCACGTTTTTGAAGCTGGCCGCTTCCGTAAGCAACTCTGGTATCGAGAGTTGAAGTTGCGTTAAATATGCTCTACGCTCCTTTTTTATAGCCTAACGCAGCCATTCTGTGGACTCTCAATACCAGAGTTATTTTAAAGGTGCGGCCAGAAAAAAGCCAGCGTTAGCTACGCGGGTCGTTACCGACAAAACTCGAAATCTAGCCGTTACTTTTTTTAGTTTTCTGAAGTATGGGACAATCTTGTACTGAGTGGGATGGACTAGCACAATACATACAGAGATTTTTTATTTTCCTGCGATAGCGTTCTTCTGAAGTCAGAGGCCCTCTGACTGCACCTATTTCCATAGGAGTAGGAGTGGTTCTTGGTTGAGTAGTTGAAGGTATGGCTGGAATGTTATAACCCTTTGGACGCACATCTGTAGAAAATTTCTCTGCTTTTCTTTCGCATAGTCTTCGGTCTAATTGTTGAGCAGTTTTCATGATGGCCTCCAGTGATTTTGGGAGCTCTATTCTGGCTAGCTCATCTTTTAATGCCTCCAAAAGACCTAAGCGAAACTGGTTACGTAAGGCAATTTGACTCCATTGAGAGTCTACAGCATACAGTTTGAAATCGGTTATGTAGTCCTCAACAGGTCTTTTGCCTTGTTTCAGGCTTCTCATAGATGCTTCGGCAGACATCTGGAGATCGGTGTCATGAAAGAGTTCATCCATTGCATTGAAGAGATCTGTTAGAGTGGCTAATGCCGGATCATTATGCTCGCACAGATTATCTGCCCATGTGCGTGGCTCACCTCTCAGAAAAGAAATGGTACTGAGTACCTTGATTCTCTCAGTAGGGTAGCTACGAGGTCTTAAATTAAATAGAAGGTGGCAGGAATTTTTAAATTGTCTATAGTTTTTCCTGTTGCCGGAGAAAAGTTCTGGTAATGATACCGATGGTTCAGAGGTTTGTAGTACCTGTGAGGGTTGTGGAGATATGGACTCCCTGATAATACCCCTTAGAGATTGGTTTTCAACCTGTAGGTCATGCACAGCCTGGGCTAACTGATCCACTTTTTGGGATAAATTGTATACTATTTGTGGAAGCTCTGCTGGTTCCATGACGGGCTTAGTATTATGTGAGGTTATCTCAAACTTAATTGACTTTAGATTCTGGAACTCAATTGCAGAGAAAACATGTTTAAATGTATCACTGTTTCAAATATGAGTTCACTATTGAGGAGTGAAATCCCAGCAAGAATAGTGCAAATCAATATGATGGACAAATATCCCTATGAGGATTGATTCATATGTTCCTTAATTAAGAACACTGAAAACACATATAGTAGGTGTAAAATAATAGCATAAACAGTTTATCGAATACTTCAATCAATAAGTTGCAGAACGAAAACAGATACAAAGATACAGGGTGCTGAGAATGTCAATTCAGGAAATTGTAATCCTTATAACTCCAATAGGATTTTATAACACAAAGTCTTACAGCACCTCTTAGTATGGTAACATTTAACTGAGGAGTATCACTTTAAGCGGATTAGACTTGCTTGCAGTTATTCAACTAAGTATGGAAATGATACTTTGTAAGAAAAGCAACAAAAGATACTTGCGGTTAAATTTGGTTAATCCGCCCTCCGGTCAGCTGACAATGATAGCCGTTACTCCTGAACGGTACTTGCAAACAAAGCAGGGGGAGAGTATTGAGAAGTGAGCTGATCTGTGTGGCAAACTCCGGTCTGATGCTTTGAGGCTCTGTAAGCTGAATTAGCTGCAGCAGAGGGAGAAGGGGCAGTTTGCAGCTGCTGCTGCAGATTCAGTGTTGATTCAGCACAAGTAATAGTGCAGGTGAGAAAGGTTTAGTGGAAATTAGGAAACTGTAGCGAAAAAATCACACTGACTTCCTTTTCTGAATACTGGCAAATAAATTCAGTAGTAGGAGAAAAAAGGTTAAGTCCACTTCCACTGAGAATAGATATAAACTTTAATTTGTAATCCAAATAGAGGCTTGCAATAGGAATACAAGCTGGGCTCAGGTAAAGGTAGATTACACTACAAAATACTAAGCAAGGAGCCACAGGAAATGGTGGAACTTATAACCTAGGCAACCAATGAGAAAGTTCCTATGCAAATCCCTGCTTAAAGGCACAGTAACCCTGACAAATAGTTACATTGTAGTTATCTTAGGGTTTATTTTTATTTTACAGGCAAAGTTTGTATTTATTTTAACTAGGTACAATAGTTATTAAATAGTTATTAACTATTTAATAGCTACCTAGTTAAAATAAATACAAATATACCTGTAAAATAAAACCTAACCTAAGTTACAATTACACCTAACACTACACTATCAATAAATAAATTAAATAAAATACCTATAATTATCTACAATTAAACCTAACACTACACTATCAATAAATAAATTAAATACAATTCCTACAAATAAATACAATTAAATAAACTAACTAAAGTACAAAAAATAAAAAAGAACTAAGTTACAAAAAATAAAAAAATATTTACAAACATTAGAAAAATATTACAAATTTAAACTAATTACACCTACTCTAAGCCCCCTAATAAAATAACAAAGCCCCCCAAAATAAAAAAATGCCCTACCCTATTCTAAATTAAATTAATTCCCTAAATTAACTACAATTAAATACAATTAAATAAAATTATCTAAAGTACAAAAACCCCCACTAAATTACAGAAAAAAATAAACAAATTACAAGATTTTTAAACTAATTACACCTAATCTAATCCCCCTAACAAAATAAAAAAGCCCCCAAAATAAAAAAAGCCCTACCCTACACTAAATTACAAATAGCCCTTAAAAGGGCCTTTTGCGGGGCATTGCCCCAAAGTAATCAGCTTTTTTACCTGTAAAAAAATTACAACCCCCCAACATTAAAACCCACCACCCACACAACCAACCCTACTCTAAAACCCACCCAATTCCCCCTTAAAAAACCAAACACTAACCCCTTGAAGATCACCCTACCTTGAGAAGTCTTCACCCAATTGGGCCGAAGTCCTCAACGAAGCCGGGCAAAGTGGTCCTCAAGCCGGGCAGAAGAGGTCCTCCAGATGGGCAGAAGTCTTCATCCAGCTGGCATCTTCAATCTTGATCCATCCGGCGCGGAGCGGCTCCATCTTCAAGACATACGACGTAGAGCATCCTCTTCATTCGGAGTCTTCTTGAACAATGACGGGTCCTTTAAGTGACGTCATCCAAGATGGTGTCCCTTCAATTCTGATTGGCTGATAAAATTCTATCAGCCAATCAGAATTAAGGTAGGAAAAATCCTATTGGTTGATGCAATCAGCCAATAGGATTGAGCTTGCATTCTATTGTCTGTTCCAATCTACACTATGTGTAGATTTGGCTGCTTTTCATTAGCATCCTCCGAATCATCTCCCTCAGTCTGAGCCTGACTAAGGTCCCTATTTTACTAAGATTAATTTTTGTTTTTTTGATTTTTAGTTCAACCTTCTCTTATTTGTATAAGTGTATTCACAAGTTTAGATCAAGTGTTTTTTATATTTACTACAGAGTTTTTTATGTATTTGTTTCTATCATGTTATTACATGAATTAATATTTATTAGCGATATGATGTCTCACATTTTTCAAAAAATATGTCATCATTTTATTATGAATTATGTCATCATTTTATTATGAATTATGTATTCTATTCTGTTCTTATTAATTTGCCATGTTTAGCAGACCCAATTTTTTTTTTTATATATATTTTTAGAAATCATTTTATCCGTTTTACCATGGATATATTTATTTATATTTTTTTGAGATTGGTTCCCCATTACATGTAATATTATTTAAGACCCTATTATTTTTGCGGTTCTTTGGTCATCAAATAATGCCCACTGACTATGTTGTTTTTATATTTACATCAGAACTTTTATTGTTAAGTTTGCTATATCGTATTTATTATCGTGATTATTAACGCCACTATCACTTATGGGCCATTCACTCCCTTCACGGCTCGCACTGCCTGCACACGCCTCACTTACAGGACCCTAGTGATTGGCTTAGATTACGCCCCATGTGGGAGTATCCCTATTGGAGAAGAGAGGGGTGTGTATGTAGGTCAGTTCGTGATAGGTTTACTCTTTTGTTAAATAGAGCAGGTTATCAATGTCCAGTATAAGCCTGATGAAACGACCGGAGGGTCGAGAAACGCGTTGCTTGTTGCTGTACTTCTTTTAAACTTTTTATTTGTATTTTAAATAAACTTCAGAGTTTTTGATAATCCTGCTCTACGTTTGACGTTATTTGGTTGGCTCGCCGACCTGTCCATCATACTGCCGAGGCCGGTGATTGGGCTATTCACGGACAGCTCCCCTGTGACATGGTCCTGCAAGTTGTTGCTGATTGGGTCCTGGATTCCCTGTGCTGATCCAGCTTGTGTGTCTGTCGGGCGACTAAAGGTCCCATCCTGCGCTGTGAGGCATACATTTATGCCGCTACTTTTGTGAGTACCCCCGCTCTGGGCTGCTGTATTATATTTGTATCTCTATTGTTGGACTATACTGTCCCATAAGGCGCCTCTATCTTCTGTCCACACAGATTCTCCTGTATGATTGTGTGTATCAAGTCTTAATGATTGTGTGTATCTAGTCTTAATGATTGTGTGTATCTAGTCTTAATGATTGTGTGTATCTAGTCTTACTGATTGTATGTATCTAGTCTTGTGTGTATCTAGTCTTACTGATTGTATGTATCTAGTCTTACTGATTGTGTGTATCTAGTCTTACTGATTGTGTGTATCAAGTCTTACTGATTGTGTGTATCAAGTCTTACTGATTGTGTGTATCAAGTCTTAATGATTGTGTGTATCTAGTCTTAATGATTGTGTGTATCTAGTCTTACTGCTTGTGTGTATCTAGTCTTACTGCTTGTGTGTATCTAGTCTTACTTCTTGTGTGTATCTAGTCTTACTTCTTGTGTGTATCTAGTCTTAATGATTGTGTGTATCTAGTCTTACTGCTTGTGTGTATCTAGTCTTAATGATTGTGTGTATCTAATCTTACTGATTGTGTGTATCTAGTCTTAATGATTGTGTGTATCTAGTCTTAATGATTGTGTGTATCTAGTCTTACTGATTGTGTGTATCTAGTCTTACTGCTTGTGTGTATCTAGTCTTACTGCTTGTGGGTATCTAGTCTTACTGCTTGTGTGTATCTAGTCTTACTGCTTGTGTGTATCTAGTCTTACTGCTTGTGTGTATCTAGTCTTACTGCTTGTGTGTATCTAGTCTTACTGCTTGTGTGTATCTAGTCTTACTGATTGTGTGTATCTAGTCTTACTGCTTGTGTGTATCTAGTCTTACTGATTGTGTGTATCTAGTCTTACTGATTGTATGTATCTAGTCTTACTGATTGTGTGTATCTAATCTTACTGATTGTATGTATCTAGTCTTACTGATTGTATGTATCAAGTCTTACTGATTGTGTGTATCTAGTCTTACTGATTGTGTGTATCTAGTCTTACTGATTGTGTGTATTTAGTCTTACTGATTGTATGTATCAAGTCTTACTGATTGTATGTATCTAGTCTTACTGATAGTGTGTATTTAGTCTTACTGATTGTGTGTATCAAGTCTTACTGATTGTGTGTATCTAGTCTTACTGATTGTATGTATCAAGTCTTACTTATTGTGTGTATCTAGTCTTACTGATTGTATGTATCAAGTCTTACTGATTGTATGTATCTAGTCTTACTGATTGTGTGTATCTAGTCTTACTGCTTGTATGTATCTAGTCTTACTGCTTGTGTGTATTTAGTCTTACTGATTGTATGTATCTAGTCTTACTGATTGTATGTATCTAGTCTTACTGATTGTGTGTATCTAGTCTTACTGATTGTGTGTATCTAGTCTTACTGATTGTGTGTATCAAGTCTTACTGATTGTATGTATCTAGTCTTACTGTTTGTGTGTATCAAGTCTTACTGATTGTATGTATCAAGTCATACTGATTGTATGTATCTAGTCTTACTGATTGTATGTATCTAGTATTACTGATTGTATGTATCTAGTCTTACTGATTGTGTGTATCTAGTCTTACTGATTGTGTGTATTTAGTCTTACTGATTGTATGTATCTAGTCTTACTGATTGTGTGTATCTAGTCTTACTGATTGTATGTATCTAGTCTTACTGATTGTATGTATCAAGTCTTACTGATTGTGTGTATCAAGTCTTACTGATTGTATAATCAAGTCTTACTGATTGTATGTATCAAGTCTTACTGATTGTATGTATCAAGTCTTACTGATTGTATGTATCAAGTCTTACTGATTGTATGTATCAAGTCTTACTGATTGTATGTATCTAGTCTTACTGATTGTATGTATCAAGTCTTACTGATTGTGTGTATCTAGTCTTACTGATTGTGTGTATCTAGTCTTACTGATTGTGTGTATTTAGTCTTACTGATTGTATGTATCAAGTCTTACTGATTGTATGTATCTAGTCTTACTGATAGTGTGTATTTAGTCTTACTGATTGTGTGTATCAAGTCTTACTGATTGTGTGTATCTAGTCTTACTGATTGTATGTATCAAGTCTTACTTATTGTGTGTATCTAGTCTTACTGATTGTATGTATCAAGTCTTACTGATTGTATGTATCTAGTCTTACTGATTGTGTGTATCTAGTCTTACTGCTTGTATGTATCTAGTCTTACTGCTTGTGTGTATTTAGTCTTACTGATTGTATGTATCTAGTCTTACTGATTGTATGTATCTAGTCTTACTGATTGTGTGTATCTAGTCTTACTGATTGTGTGTATCTAGTCTTACTGATTGTGTGTATCAAGTCTTACTGATTGTATGTATCTAGTCTTACTTTTTGTGTGTATCAAGTCTTACTGATTGTATGTATCAAGTCATACTGATTGTATGTATCTAGTCTTACTGATTGTATGTATCTAGTATTACTGATTGTATGTATCTAGTCTTACTGATTGTGTGTATCTAGTCTTACTGATTGTGTGTATTTAGTCTTACTGATTGTATGTATCTAGTCTTACTGATTGTGTGTATCTAGTCTTACTGATTGTATGTATCTAGTCTTACTGATTGTATGTATCAAGTCTTACTGATTGTGTGTATCAAGTCTTACTGATTGTATAATCAAGTCTTACTGATTGTATGTATCAAGTCTTACTGATTGTATGTATCAAGTCTTACTGATTGTATGTATCAAGTCTTACTGATTGTATGTATCAAGTCTTACTGATTGTATGTATCAAGTCTTACTGATTGTATGTATCTAGTCTTACTGATTGTGTGTATCAAGTCTTACTGATTGTATGTATCAAGTCTTACTGATTGTATGTATCTAGTCTTACTGATTGTATGTATCTAGTCTTACTGATTGTGTGTATCAAGTCTTACTAATTGTGTGTATCAAGTCTTACTGATTGTGTGTATCAAGTCTTACTGCTTGTGTGTATCTAGTCTTACTGATTGTATGTATCTAGTCTTACTGATTGTGTGTATCAAGTCTTACTGATTGTATAATCAAGTCTTACTGATTGTATGTATCTAGTCTTACTGTTTGTGTGTATCTTCCCTTACTGATTGTGTGTATCTAATCTTACTGATTGTGTGTATCTAGTCTTACTGATTGTGTGTATCTAGTCTTACTGATTGTGTGTATCTAGTCTTACTGATTGCATGTATCAAGTCTTACTGATTGTATGTATCAAGTCTTACTGATTGTGTGTATCTAGTCTTACCGATTGTATGTATCAAATCTTACTGATTGTGTGTATCTAGTCTTACTGTTTGTGTGTATCTTGTCTTACTGATTGTGTGTATCTAGTCTTACTGATTGTATGTATCAAGTCTTACTGATTGTATGTATCAAGGCTTACTGATTGTATGTATCAAGTCTTAGTGATTGTGTGTATCTAGTCTTACCGATTGTATGTATCAAGTCTTACTGAGTGTGTGTATCTAATCTTACTGATTGTATGTATCAAGTCTTACTGATTGTATGTATCAAGTCTTACTGATTGTATGTATCTAGTCTTACTGATTGTATGTATCAAGTCTTACTGATTGTGTGTATCAAGTCTTACTGATTGTGTGTATCAAGTCTTACTGATTGTGTGTATCAAGTCTTACTGATTGTATGTATCTAGTCTTACTGCTTGTATGTATCTAGTCTTACTGATTGTATGTATCAAATCTTACTGATTGTGTGTATCTTGTCTTACTGAGTATGTGTATCTAATCTTACTGATTGTATGTATCAAGTCTTACTGATTGTATGTATCTAGTCCTACTGATTGTGTGTATCTAGTCTTACCGATTGTATGTATCAAATCTTACTGATTGTGTGTATCTAGTCTTACTGATTGTATGTATCTAGTCTTACTGATTGTGTGTATCTAGTCTTACTGATTGTGTGTATCAAGTCTTACTGATTGTATGTATCTAGTCTTACTGATTGTGTGTATCTAGTCTTACTGATTGTGTGTATCAAGTCTTACTGATTGTGTGTATCTAGTCTTACTGATTGTATGTATCAAGTCTTACTGATTGTATGTATCTAGTCTTACTGATTGTATGTATCAAGTCTTACTGATTGTATGTATCAAGTCTTACTGATTGTATGTATCAAGTCTTACTGAGTGTGTGTATCTAATCTTACTGATTGTATGTATCAAGTCTTACTGATTGTATGTATCAAGTCTTACTGATTGTATGTATCTAGTCTTACTGATTGTATGTATCAAGTCTTACTGATTGTGTGTATCAAGTCTTACTGATTGTGTGTATCAAGTCTTACTGATTGTGTGTATCAAGTCTTACTGATTGTATGTATCTAGTCTTACTGCTTGTATGTATCTAGTCTTACTGATTGTGTGTATCTAGTCTTACTGATTGTATGTATCAAGTCTTACTGATTGTATGTATCTAGTCCTACTGATTGTGTGTATCTAGTCTTACCGATTGTATGTATCAAATCTTACTGATTGTGTGTATCTAGTCTTACTGATTGTATGTATCTAGTCTTACTGATTGTGTGTATCTAGTCTTACTGATTGTGTGTATCAAGTCTTACTGATTGTATGTATCTAGTCTTACTGATTGTGTGTATCTAGTCTTACTGCTTGTATGTATCTAGTCTTACTGATTGTATGTATCTAGTCTTACTGATTCTGTGTATCTAGTCTTACTGATTGTGTGTATCTAGTCTTACTGATTGTATGTATCTAGTCTTACTGATTGTATGCATCAAATCTTACTGATTGTGTGTATCTTGTCTTACTGAGTGTGTGTATCTAATCTTACTGATTGTATGTATCAAGTCTTACTGATTGTATGTATCAAGTCTTACTGATTGTATGTATCAAGTCTTACTGATTGTGTGTATCAAGTCTTACTGATTGTATGTATCAAGTCTTACTGATTGTATGTATCAAATCTTACTGATTGTGTGTATCTTGTCTTACTGAGTGTGTGTATCTAATCTTACTGATTGTATGTATCAAGTCTTACTGACTGTATGTATCAAGTCTTACTGACTGTATGTATCAAGTCTTACTGATTGTATGTATCAAGTCTTACTGACTGTATGTATCTTGTCTTACTGATTGTGTGTATCAAGGCTTACTGATTGTATAATCAAGTCTTACTGATTGTGTGCATCCTGCGCTGTGAGGCATACGTTTATGTCGCTACTTTTGTGAGTACCCCCGCTCTGGGCTGCTGTATTATATTTGTATCTCTATTGTTGGACGATACTGTCCCATAAGGCGCCTCTATCTTCTGTCCACACAGATTCTCCTGTATGATTGTGTGTATCTAGTCTTAATGATTGTGTGTATCTAGTCTTAATGATTGTGTGTATCTAGTCTTAATGATTGTGTGTATCTAGTCTTAATGATTGTGTGTATCTAGTCTTAATGATTGTGTGTATCTAGTCTTAATGATTGTGTGTATCTAGTCTTAATGATTGTATGTATCTAGTCTTAATGATTGTGTGTATCTAGTCTTACTGATTGTGTGTATCTAGTCTTACTGCTTGTGTGTATCTAGTCTTACTGCTAGTGTGTATCTAGTCTTACTGCTTGTGTGTATCTAGTCTTACTGATTGTGTGTATCTAGTCTTACTGATTGTATGTATCTAGTCTTACTGATTGTATGTATCTAGTCTTACTTATTGTGTGTATCTAGTCTTACTGATTGTGTGTATCAAGTCTTACTGCTTGTGTGTATCTAGTCTTACTGCTTGTGTGTATCTAGTCTTACTGCTTGTGTGTATCTAGTCTTACTGCTTGTGTGTATCTAGTCTTACTGATTGTGTGTATCTAGTCTTACTGATTGTGTGTATCTAGTCTTACTGCTTGTGTGTATCTAGTCTTACTGATTGTATGTATCTAGTCTTACTGATTGTGTGTATCTAATCTTACTGATTGTATGTATCTAGTCTTACTGATTGTATGTATCAAGTCTTACTGATTGTGTGTATCTAGTCTTACTGATTGTGTGTATCTAGTCTTACTGATTGTGTGTATTTAGTCTTACTGATTGTATGTATCAAGTCTTACTGATTGTATGTATCTAGTCTTACTGATTGTGTGTATTTAGTCTTACTGATTGTGTGTATCAAGTCTTACTGATTGTGTGTATCTAGTCTTACTGATTGTATGTATCAAGTCTTACTTATTGTGTGTATCTAGTCTTACTGATTGTATGTATCAAGTCTTACTGATTGTATGTATCTAGTCTTACTGATTGTGTGTATCTAGTCTTACTGCTTGTATGTATCTAGTCTTACTGCTTGTGTGTATTTAGTCTTACTGATTGTATGTATCTAGTCTTACTGATTGTGTGTATCTAGTCTTACTGATTGTGTGTATCAAGTCTTACTGATTGTATGTATCTAGTCTTACTGTTTGTGTGTATCAAGTCTTACTGATTGTATGTATCAAGTCATACTGATTGTATGTATCTAGTCTTACTGATTGTATGTATCTAGTATTACTGATTGTATGTATCTAGTCTTACTGATTGTGTGTATCTAGTCTTACTGATTGTGTGTATTTAGTCTTACTGATTGTATGTATCTAGTCTTACTGATTGTGTGTATCTAGTCTTACTGATTGTATGTATCTAGTCTTACTGATTGTATGTATCAAGTCTTACTGATTGTGTGTATCAAGTATTACTGATTGTATAATCAAGTCTTACTGATTGTATGTATCAAGTCTTACTGATTGTATGTATCAAGTCTTACTGATTGTATGTATCAAGTCTTACTGATTGTATGTATCAAGTCTTACTGATTGTATGTATCAAGTCTTACTGATTGTATGTATCTAGTCTTACTGATTGTGTGTATCAAGTCTTACTGATTGTATGTATCAAGTCTTACTGATTGTATGTATCTAGTCTTACTGATTGTATGTATCTAGTCTTACTGATTGTGTGTATCAAGTCTTACTAATTGTGTGTATCAAGTCTTACTGATTGTGTGTATCAAGTCTTACTGCTTGTGTGTATCTAGTCTTACTGATTGTATGTATCTAGTCTTACTGATTGTGTGTATCAAGTCTTACTGATTGTATAATCAAGTCTTACTGATTGTATGTATCTAGTCTTACTGTTTGTGTGTATCTTCCCTTACTGATTGTGTGTATCTAATCTTACTGATTGTGTGTATCTAGTCTTACTGATTGTGTGTATCTAGTCTTACTGATTGTGTGTATCTAGTCTTACTGATTGTATGTATCAAGTCTTACTGATTGTATGTATCAAGTCTTACTGATTGTGTGTATCTAGTCTTACCGATTGTATGTATCAAATCTTACTGATTGTGTGTATCTAGTCTTACTGTTTGTGTGTATCTTGTCTTACTGATTGTGTGTATCTAGTCTTACTGATTGTATGTATCAAGTCTTACTGATTGTATGTATCAAGGCTTACTGATTGTATGTATCAAGTCTTAGTGATTGTGTGTATCTAGTCTTACCGATTGTATGTATCAAATCTTACTGATTGTGTGTATCTTGTCTTACTGATTGAGTGTATCAAGTCTTACTGATTGTATGTATCTAGTCTTACTGATTGTATGTATCAAGTCTTACTGATTGTATGTATCAAGTCTTACTGAGTGTGTGTATCTAATCTTACTGATTGTATGTATCAAGTCTTACTGATTGTATGTATCAAGTCTTACTGATTGTATGTATCTAGTCTTACTGATTGTATGTATCAAGTCTTACTGATTGTGTGTATCAAGTCTTACTGATTGTGTGTATCAAGTCTTACTGATTGTGTGTATCAAGTCTTACTGATTGTATGTATCTAGTCTTACTGCTTGTATGTATCTAGTCTTACTGATTGTATGTATCAAATCTTACTGATTGTGTGTATCTTGTCTTACTGAGTATGTGTATCTAATCTTACTGATTGTATGTATCAAGTCTTACTGATTGTATGTATCTAGTCCTACTGATTGTGTGTATCTAGTCTTACCGATTGTATGTATCAAATCTTACTGATTGTGTGTATCTAGTCTTACTGATTGTATGTATCTAGTCTTACTGATTGTGTGTATCTAGTCTTACTGATTGTGTGTATCAAGTCTTACTGATTGTATGTATCTAGTCTTACTGATTGTGTGTATCTAGTCTTACTGATTGTGTGTATCAAGTCTTACTGATTGTGTGTATCTAGTCTTACTGATTGTATGTATCAAGTCTTACTGATTGTATGTATCTAGTCTTACTGATTGTATGTATCAAGTCTTACTGATTGTATGTATCAAGTCTTACTGAGTGTGTGTATCTAATCTTACTGATTGTATGTATCAAGTCTTTCTGATTGTATGTATCAAGTCTTACTGATTGTATGTATCTAGTCTTACTGATTGTATGTATCAAGTCTTACTGATTGTGTGTATCAAGTCTTACTGATTGTGTGTATCAAGTCTTACTGATTGTGTGTATCAAGTCTTACTGATTGTATGTATCTAGTCTTACTGATTGTATGTATCTAGTCTTACTGATTGTGTGTATCTAGTCTTACTGATTGTATGTATCAAGTCTTACTGATTGTATGTATCTAGTCCTACTGATTGTGTGTATCTAGTCTTACCGATTGTATGTATCAAATCTTACTGATTGTGTGTATCTAGTCTTACTGATTGTATGTATCTAGTCTTACTGATTGTGTGTATCTAGTCTTACTGATTGTGTGTATCAAGTCTTACTGATTGTATGTATCTAGTCTTACTGATTGTGTGTATCTAGTCTTACTGATTGTGTGTATCAAGTCTTACTGATTGTGTGTATCTAGTCTTACTGATTGTATGTATCAAGTCTTACTGATTGTATGTATCTAGTCTTACTGATTGTATGTATCAAGTCTTACTGATTGTATGTATCAAGTCTTACTGAGAGTGTGTATCTAATCTTACTGATTGTATGTATCAAGTCTTACTGATTGTATGTATCAAGTCTTACTGATTGTATGTATCTAGTCTTACTGATTGTATGTATCAAGTCTTACTGATTGTGTGTATCAAGTCTTACTGATTGTGTGTATCAAGTCTTACTGATTGTGTGTATCAAGTCTTACTGATTGCATGTATCTAGTCTTACTGCTTGTATGTATCTAGTCTTACTGATTGTATGTATCTAGTCTTACTGATTCTGTGTATCTAGTCTTACTGATTGTGTGTATCTAGTCTTACTGATTGTATGTATCTAGTCTTACTGATTCTATGCATCAAATCTTACTGATTGTGTGTATCTTGTCTTACTGAGTGTGTGTATCTAATCTTACTGATTGTATGTATCAAGTCTTACTGATTGTATGTATCAAGTCTTACTGATTGTATGTATCAAGTCTTACTGATTGTGTGTATCAAGTCTTACTGATTGTATGTATCAAGTCTTACTGATTGTATGTATCAAATCTTACTGATTGTGTGTATCTTGTCTTACTGAGTGTGTGTATCTAATCTTACTGATTGTATGTATCAAGTCTTACTGACTGTATGTATCAAGTCTTACTGACTGTATGTATCAAGTCTTACTGATTGTATGTATCAAGTCTTACTGACTGTATGTATCTTGTCTTACTGATTGTGTGTATCAAGGCTTACTGATTGTATAATCAAGTCTTACTGATTGTGTGCATCCTGCGCTGTGAGGCATACGTTTATGTCGCTACTTTTGTGAGTACCCCCGCTCTGGGCTGCTGTATTATATTTGTATCTCTATTGTTGGACGATACTGTCCCATAAGGCGCCTCTATCTTCTGTCCACACAGATTCTCCTGTATGATTGTGTGTATCTAGTCTTAATGATTGTGTGTATCTAGTCTTAATGATTGTGTGTATCTAGTCTTAATGATTGTGTGTATCTAGTCTTAATGATTGTGTGTATCTAGTCTTAATGATTGTGTGTATCTAGTCTTAATGATTGTATGTATCTAGTCTTAATGATTGTGTGTATCTAGTCTTACTGATTGTGTGTATCTAGTCTTACTGCTTGTGTGTATCTAGTCTTACTGCTTGTGTGTATCTAGTCTTACTGCTTGTGTGTATCTAGTCTTACTGATTGTGTGTATCTAGTCTTACTGATTGTATGTATCTAGTCTTACTGATTGTATGTATCTAGTCTTACTTATTGTGTGTATCTAGTCTTACTGATTGTGTGTATCAAGTCTTACTGATTGTATGTATCAAGTCTTACTGATTGTATGTATCAAGTCTTACTGATTGTATGTATCAAGTCTTACTGATTGTATGTATCTAGTCTTACTGATTGTGTGTATCAAGTCTTACTGATTGTATGTATCAAGTCTTACTGATTGTATGTATCTAGTCTTACTGATTGTATGTATCTAGTCTTACTGATTGTGTGTATCAAGTCTTACTAATTGTGTGTATCAAGTCTTACTGATTGTGTGTATCAAGTCTTACTGCTTGTGTGTATCTAGTCTTACTGATTGTATGTATCTAGTCTTACTGATTGTGTGTATCAAGTCTTACTGATTGTATAATCAAGTCTTACTGATTGTATGTATCTAGTCTTACTGTTTGTGTGTATCTTCCCTTACTGATTGTGTGTATCTAATCTTACTGATTGTGTGTATCTAGTCTTACTGATTGTGTGTATCTAGTCTTACTGATTGTGTGTATCTAGTCTTACTGATTGCATGTATCAAGTCTTACTGATTGTATGTATCAAGTCTTACTGATTGTGTGTATCTAGTCTTACCGATTGTATGTATCAAATCTTACTGATTGTGTGTATCTAGTCTTACTGTTTGTGTGTATCTTGTCTTACTGATTGTGTGTATCTAGTCTTACTGATTGTATGTATCAAGTCTTACTGATTGTATGTATCAAGGCTTACTGATTGTATGTATCAAGTCTTAGTGATTGTGTGTATCTAGTCTTACCGATTGTATGTATCAAATCTTACTGATTGTGTGTATCTTGTCTTACTGATTGAGTGTATCAAGTCTTACTGATTGTATGTATCTAGTCTTACTGATTGTATGTATCAAGTCTTACTGATTGTATGTATCAAGTCTTACTGAGTGTGTGTATCTAATCTTACTGATTGTATGTATCAAGTCTTACTGATTGTATGTATCAAGTCTTACTGATTGTATGTATCTAGTCTTACTGATTGTATGTATCAAGTCTTACTGATTGTGTGTATCAAGTCTTACTGATTGTGTGTATCAAGTCTTACTGATTGTGTGTATCAAGTCTTACTGATTGTATGTATCTAGTCTTACTGCTTGTATGTATCTAGGCTTACTGATTGTATGTATCAAATCTTACTGATTGTGTGTATCTTGTCTTACTGAGTATGTGTATCTAATCTTACTGATTGTATGTATCAAGTCTTACTGATTGTATGTATCTAGTCCTACTGATTGTGTGTATCTAGTCTTACCGATTGTATGTATCAAATCTTACTGATTGTGTGTATCTAGTCTTACTGATTGTATGTATCTAGTCTTACTGATTGTGTGTATCTAGTCTTACTGATTGTGTGTATCAAGTCTTACTGATTGTATGTATCTAGTCTTACTGATTGTGTGTATCTAGTCTTACTGATTGTGTGTATCAAGTCTTACTGATTGTGTGTATCTAGTCTTACTGATTGTATGTATCAAGTCTTACTGATTGTATGTATCTAGTCTTACTGATTGTATGTATCAAGTCTTACTGATTGTATGTATCAAGTCTTACTGATTGTGTGTATCAAGTCTTACTGATTGTGTGTATCAAGTCTTACTGATTGTGTGTATCAAGTCTTACTGATTGTATGTATCTAGTCTTACTGCTTGTATGTATCTAGTCTTACTGATTGTGTGTATCAAGTCTTACTGATTGTGTGTATCAAGTCTTACTGATTGTGTGTATCAAGTCTTACTGATTGTATGTATCTAGTCTTACTGCTTGTATGTATCTAGTCTTACTGATTGTGTGTATCTAGTCTTACTGATTGTATGTATCAAGTCTTACTGATTGTATGTATCTAGTCCTACTGATTGTGTGTATCTAGTCTTACCGATTGTATGTATCAAATCTTACTGATTGTGTGTATCTAGTCTTACTGATTGTATGTATCTAGTCTTACTGATTGTGTGTATCTAGTCTTACTGATTGTGTGTATCAAGTCTTACTGATTGTATGTATCTAGTCTTACTGATTGTGTGTATCTAGTCTTACTGATTGTGTGTATCAAGTCTTACTGATTGTGTGTATCTAGTCTTACTGATTGTATGTATCAAGTCTTACTGATTGTATGTATCTAGTCTTACTGATTGTATGTATCAAGTCTTACTGATTGTATATATCAAGTCTTACTGAGAGTGTGTATCTAATCTTACTGATTGTATGTATCAAGTCTTACTGATTGTATGTATCAAGTCTTACTGATTGTATGTATCTAGTCTTACTGATTGTATGTATCAAGTCTTACTGATTGTGTGTATCAAGTCTTACTGATTGTGTGTATCAAGTCTTACTGATTGTGTGTATCAAGTCTTACTGATTGTATGTATCTAGTCTTACTGCTTGTATGTATCTAGTCTTACTGATTGTATGTATCTAGTCTTACTGATTCTGTGTATCTAGTCTTACTGATTGTGTGTATCTAGTCTTACTGATTGTATGTATCTAGTCTTACTGATTGTATGCATCAAATCTTACTGATTGTGTGTATCTTGTCTTACTGAGTGTGTGTATCTAATCTTACTGATTGTATGTATCAAGTCTTACTGATTGTATGTATCAAGTCTTACTGATTGTATGTATCAAGTCTTACTGATTGTGTGTATCAAGTCTTACTGATTGTATGTATCAAGTCTTACTGATTGTATGTATCAAATCTTACTGATTGTGTGTATCTTGTCTTACTGAGTGTGTGTATCTAATCTTACTGATTGTATGTATCAAGTCTTACTGACTGTATGTATCAAGTCTTACTGACTGTATGTATCAAGTCTTACTGATTGTATGTATCAAGTCTTACTGACTGTATGTATCTTGTCTTACTGATTGTGTGTATCAAGGCTTACTGATTGTATAATCAAGTCTTACTGATTGTGTGCATCCTGCGCTGTGAGGCATACGTTTATGTCGCTACTTTTGTGAGTACCCCCGCTCTGGGCTGCTGTATTATATTTGTATCTCTATTGTTGGACGATACTGTCCCATAAGGCGCCTCTATCTTCTGTCCACACAGATTCTCCTGTATGATTGTGTGTATCTAGTCTTAATGATTGTGTGTATCTAGTCTTAATGATTGTGTGTATCTAGTCTTAATGATTGTGTGTATCTAGTCTTAATGATTGTGTGTATCTAGTCTTAATGATTGTGTGTATCTAGTCTTAATGATTGTATGTATCTAGTCTTAATGATTGTGTGTATCTAGTCTTACTGATTGTGTGTATCTAGTCTTACTGCTTGTGTGTATCTAGTCTTACTGCTTGTGTGTATCTAGTCTTACTGCTTGTGTGTATCTAGTCTTACTGATTGTGTGTATCTAGTCTTACTGATTGTATGTATCTAGTCTTACTGATTGTATGTATCTAGTCTTACTTATTGTGTGTATCTAGTCTTACTGATTGTGTGTATCAAGTCTTACTGATTGTGTGTATCTAGTCTTACTGATTGTGTGTATCTAGTCTTACCGATTGTATGTATCAAATCTTACTGATTGTGTGTATAAAGTCTTACTGATTGTATGTATGAAGTCTTACTGATTGTATGTGTAGCACAGGCTGAGTACTGCTCACTAAAACATTGCATTTTTGGTACTGTTCACAAGTGGTGTGAAGAGAAAAATGGCAGGCCAGGGCTCTGTGTAATTATGGGTGTCACTGGCGCCACCTGGACTGAGATACAGTTTCAACAAGTAATGTTAGCTTTGATACCCGATCAGAAAACATTCATATTGGACCATAAAGTCGATCAGGCAGTCTCACGCACTTATGCTCTGCTAGAATGGAAAAAAAGGGATCCCGACCTGTTTCCAACCAAATATGCTGGATGACCACCCTGAAAGTACTAGCCCAACAATATCAGGTTCAGGAGTATCAGCTACCCCTTCCACCTCAACCACAGGGTTGCCTCCTGCTACATTCTTTACCTCTATGGGAAAGCTGGTAGAAACGTTGGCCCGAAATTCAGCCGCGTCTGTCAATTATGGATATCGCAAGTTGCGGTTCAATTTTGGTAAGGTCCCTGTTCCATCTGGGGAAAAGGACTTTAAAACCTGGATAGATCAGGCAGTGAAGGCTGTGGAAGAATGGGGAGTTGCTGACACAGTAAAAAGACAAAGGTTAATTGAGAGCCTAAGAACTCCTGCTTCAGATGTCATCAGAAACCTAAATAGGGACAAGCCAGGCTGCACAGCTTCTGAATGTCTAGAAGCTTTATGAGAAATCTTTGGAGGGGTGGAGTACTGTGCCGAGCTAATTCATATGTTCTCACACACTTATCAAAATGAAGGAGAAGAGTTATCCACTTATGTCCGGCGGCTGGATAAAATCCTTCATCAAGTCATTCTAAAAGGAGACATGGAGCCGAGTCATGCAAGCAATGCTTTGTTGGATCAAATTTTTCAAGGAGCACTCCCACTGGATCCCATAATGTTGACATTTCGGACTAGAAACCAGAACAA
This sequence comes from Bombina bombina, assembly GCF_027579735.1. Classification (NCBI taxonomy): domain Eukaryota; kingdom Metazoa; phylum Chordata; class Amphibia; order Anura; family Bombinatoridae; genus Bombina; species Bombina bombina. The sequence goes on along the minus strand of NC_069500.1, from coordinate 60,426,321 downwards.
GCCATTGACTTATTCCAAATTGGTAAAAGCTATCCTGGAAGAAAAGGCTTTAATTAAGGCTAAACAAATTGCTAATGTTTCACATGCAGCTTACACCGTAGAAGTGTATACCGTGGGCATAGTGGAAGTCCAGTCCGAAGTAATGGCTTTGAAAACTCAGATGTCACAAATTATGGAGTTGATGACATTGCTGTCTGCCAGGATTGACATACGTGAGGGGGGAAAAACATTGACACCAACCAGGGCAGAGGCAATTCAGAATGTTCCTGTTGGAGGACCCACTAGTACAGTGGTCTGCTATAAATATGGGGGTGTTGGTCATTATCAATGTGACTGTCCCAGCCCATCAAAGTCACGAGGAGAACCTTGTAAGCCAGTGGGAAACTCCAGAGGGCCCTGGTGAGGGAGCCACCCGGGTGCCCATCTAAGTCAGCTTGCTCCAGTTCCCAATGCTTAAACAAAGGTTGAGTAAGGCCTAAATCTTTGTACCAAGCATCACCAAAAGACTCAGTTAGGCTGACTAAGTTACTTTCAGCTGCGGGTCCCAGACCGCAGGAGATCGGTGCACACCAAACTTAAAACCGTCGGTCTAGACGACAACAGAAATAGGCACAGACCAAAAGAGGGGTTCAAGCCCAAACAGCTGAGCAAGCTGCATCAAAACAGCCAGGCAAGTTCCCTGACAAGCTGGTGGGCCCTTCTCCTATAGTGCCAGTTCAGGTGGAAGGTGTATACACAAAAGCTCTTCTAGACTCTGGTGCCCAAGTGACTTTAATTTACCGTGATTTCTATGCTAAACACCTGCCCTTGCAGAAATTAGAAAGCCTAGAGATCTGGGGTATAGGAACTAAGGAGCTCCCCTATGATAGATACCTTTCAGTCAAGATTGAATTTGGCCCATCTGTTGTAGGGCAGCCAGAGACTTCTGACACATTGGCCATTGTATGTCCCTGCCCTCCAGGGGCTAATCAGAGTTCCATGATTGTGGGGACGAACACTGACTTGGTTTGACGGTTACTCACTCCCCATGTCTCAGAGAATGAGATGGCAGCTGAAAGTGTACATCCTATGTTACGCTCAGTGAACCAGCGACTGATCCAGGAACAAAAGGCCCAATAGAAGGAGTAGAACAATTGTGGAAGTTGGACAAGACGGAAAAGGTTTTTGCAGCCAGGTGAAGTAGCATGTCTGCGGGCTTCAGTCAAACTGAATTGGGACTAACCTGGTCCTTATGTTATTCTTGAAGGTGACCCACAGAAGACAGATTCGGGTTTGGAACGGATTCCAGAAATCATTTCTATGAAGGTCTTACAGAAAATGTATGGAAAGGTTTCGATCAGTGTTCGTAATGTTACTGATTCTACAGTAAAACTTCAGACTCGAATGATGATAGGGCAAGTAAACCCAGCCACACCCATCACATCACATTGTGTATTGGGGAAAGTCAAGGAAGAGTTACCGAAGAGTTACCGAAGGAGTACTTCTATCCAAAAGGCTCTCCTATAACATTTGAATGGAAAGAACGGGCCAAAGCACAACTTTTAAAGTGGAGGGAGATTTTCTCGAAAAACGAATTTGATGTTGCACAGCATCATATTCGTCTACAAGAGGATAAGCCATTTCGAGAAAGGTCTCGAACAATCCCATTGGCGGATTTAGATGACCTTAGAGAACATATTGCAGAGTTGAAGAGGACAGGAAGTATTTGGGAGTCCCGAAGTCCCTATGCTTCTCCCATTTTGGTAGTGAGGAAGAAAAATGGGTCATTAAGGATGTGTATCGATTATCGCACTCTCAACAAAAGAACCATCCCAGATCAGTACACCACTCCATGAATAGAAGATGCCCTGCAATGCCTTTCAGGGGCCAAATGGTTCAGCGTGTTGGACCTGAGAAGTGGTTACCATCAGACCACTATGCATCCAGATGACCAGGAGAAGACCGCTTTCATCTGCCCCGTGGGGTTCTTTGAGTTTGAATGGATGCCACAGGGTCTGTCTGGGGACCCTGCTACATTCCAGTGCTTGATGGAACAGACTGTTGGTGAAATTAACTTAATTGAAGTGTTAGTGTACTTAGATGACATCATTGTCTTTGGGCTGACTTTGGAAGAACATGAGGAGCATCTAGAGAAAGTTCTGCAGTGACTTTGTGAAGAGGTGTTGAAGCTGTCTCTTGAGAAGTGCCAGTTCTACCAGTCATCAGTCACCTACTTAGGGCATGTTGTCTCAGCAGTGTCCACTGACTTCAAGAAGTTGGAAGCCATTACCACTTGGCCCAGACCTAGAAATGTGCAAGAGCTGAGATCTTTTCTTGGATTCTGCTCCTACTACAGGAGGTTTGTGGAGGGATTTGCCAAAATAGCCAGACCTCTCACTGAACTTTTGCGGGCTGAAGATGATGGAGAGCAAGAGGCCTCAGAAGTTGTCCAGCAAACTAGTAAAGCGAGAAAATCTCGGAAGTCCATAGAGAGAGAGAGAGGTCTGATCAATGTGAACAAGGTTTCCTTCAATTGAAACAGAGCTTGATCAATGCCCCGGTTTTAGCCTATGCTGACACCCGCAAGCCCTATGAGCTCCATGTTGATGCTAGTAGAGAAGGACTGGGTGGTGTGTTGTATCAAGAACACGATGAGCGTCTGAGGCCTGTTTCTTATGTGAGTCAAAGCCTTACTCTATTGGAAAGAAATTATCTTACCCACAAAGTTGGAATTTTTGGCGTTGAAATGGGCTGTCATGGACAAGCTGAAAGAATACCTGTATGGTGCCGAATTTGAGATCAAAACAGATAACAACACACTCACATATGTCCTTACCATGGCCAAGCTGGATTCCAAGGGACATCGATGGTTGGCAGCACTATCTAGTTTCTGTTTCAGCTTGAAGTACCGACCTGGAGTTGGAAATAGGGATGCTGATGTACTATCAAGGAGACCCTATGACCCGCTAACTCATAAACAAGAGTGGACTCAACTGACAACAGAAGGCATTCAGGCTTTGTATCAAGGGATTGAGTACCGAGGCAGAGGAGCGACAGGGGCAAAAGTCCTTGGAGTCACCATTGCTGGGGTCCCAAAGTTCTACTGTGACTTGACCCAGGTGAGGGATAAGGGATTGCCTACCTTTTACAAGAAAGACTTGAGAAAGGATCAAGCAGAAGATCCTCTTTGTTTTCTGACTTTGAAAGCCTTCAAGAGTGGATGCTCAAAACTTCTATTCACAGCAGGCTCCCCAAAGGAGGCTCGGTTGGTTTACAAGGAGTGGGATGGATTTAACTCTTAGATGGTGTGGTCTACCGAAGGGGCCCCTCCAATAATTCAGAGGAGAGTTGGCAGCTGTTTCTCCCGGAGAAGCATAAGGGGACAGTGTTGAATGCATTACACAATGAGCATGGACACCTGGGACCTGATAGAACATTTAAGTTAGTCAGGAATCATTTCTACTGGCCATGTATGTGAACTGAGATCGAAAGTTACTGTCACTCCTGTCTTCGCTGCATCCAGAGGAAGACTTTGCCTTCCAGAGCTGCCCCAATGGGCCATCTACAGAGTCAAGGTCCCATGGAGTTGGTGTGCATTGATTTCTTGTGTTCACTCTGAGCAAGGAAAATATTTTGAAAGCAGGCTCATTAAACAGTTATTGGATCTTCTGAGAAATAAGAAGTCGAGAACACCTTACCACCCTCAAGGGGATCCACAACCTGAGAGGTTTAATCGTACCCTTCTTGACATGCTTGGAACCCTTCCATCTGACCAAAAACAGCACTGGAGCAGGCACATTTCCACTGTGGTTCATGCCTATACAGTACTGAAAATGATGCAACAGGTTATTTACCATATAGGCTGATGTTTGGGAGAGAAGCTTGTTTGCCAGTGGACTTGGCTTTTGGTATCTCAATAGACCAAACTTCAGCTACGTTCTACAGGGGCTATGTGGACAGACTCAGAAAGAACCTAAAGATGGCCTATGAGAAGGCCCAAGAAGCTTCTGATGTTAGAGGTCAGCAGAATAGGAAGAATTATGATTTGAAAGTTAGGATTCATGATTTACAGTCAGGTGACAAAGTGTTACTAAGGAATCTAGGTCTCTTTGGAAAGCATAAGTTAGCTGGAGTTCTCAACAATATGTCATCTGTAAGCAGCTGTCTGGTCTTCCTGTATACCAGATCTGGCCTGATGGGAAGACAGGGCCCCTGAAGACCTGGCATCAAAATAATCTACTGCCCCTGAGTGAAGCCGTCAGAGTACCTGTGAGAACTGAGACTTCATTACCCAAACCGTCTTCTTCCAGGCAGGTTCCAGTTACCAGGTCTCAACCTCTACTGCCAGATGAAGCTGTAACAATAGAAGACGACAGTGGTGATGACCTGGAGGTAGGATGGTTGTGGCCATCTGAGCCCATGAATGCCACTCCATCCACATCCACTGCTAATCAGCACTTGGGTGTGCTCTGGCCTGATGCACCTGAAGCTGTACCCCAGGTGCAAGACAATTCAGAGCTAGTAGAGCAAGACTACCAGTTAGTCCAATAACCTGATGAAGGGCTTCCGGAAGGGAGTTCCTCTGAACCTGATGCAGAGCTTTTTAAGGAAAGTCAACTTGAACCTAATGAAGAATCCGAAGAGACTGACCTTGAGCTCAAAGAACAGATAGTTAAGAGAACAGTGAGACCCCCACTCAGATTAACATACAGTATGACACTCCTGGAGCAAGCTCAGAAAAAGCAATTCCCACTGTGTAGACTTCCTGATTCTCAGTCATATTCTATAGTGGTACCAGTGATTGATGTCCTCAACACACCTCCCGACACACCTTGGTGGCAGTTTCCATTGCCTAATGCGTTGGTTAGGAAATGTAATAAAATCAACCTAAGATCACAGGCTTAAGCTGTTGGTCTATATGTAAGGTTACTGTATAAATGTTATGTTATTATTAACTGCACTAATTTTATCTCTTTGGGGGACCAAAGATAATTCTTTTTTTTTGAAGGGGGTAGGTGTAGCACAGGCTGAGTATTGCTCTCTAAAACATTGCATTTTTTGTGCCTAAACTGATAGCTCACAGAGACTGGAGGAGAGACTCTATTGGTTACTGCTGTAGCTAAGGAGGAAGCCCACCCCTAACAACGAAGGCAAGCAAGGACTGGAGGAGAGAGGAGAGTGGTGATTTGATGAGAGAGGCCGTTTGTTTTTTAAAAAAGAAACGTTTTGTTGGTTGTTTTGTTTTGGGAGAAGAAGGGAGAAAGCCTGGCACAGGAGGATTAACAGCAAATCCTTGACCACAGACACCTTTCAGCAGAGAAACGAGACAGAAAGTGAAAAAATCCTGTTCCCTTACTGGTAATGCAACTCCTTCTTAATACGGATTACCACAGCAGTTAATGTTGTTTACTCTGTGACACTTTGTGAAGAGACCCCTTTCCATCCTGTGGATTACAAATATTGTTTTACCGGAGGCCGAGTACTCAACCACAGATTTTAAAGGGCCCCAACGCATGCAGACTTTGGGTGTGTATAAGATACCCACTGGCCAGTGGTTAGTTAGAACCTATCAGATAGGCTATTATAGTCAGCTATATTACTTTTAGACATTAATTGAACAGTATTGTGTATTTTACAGTTTTGTTCACCACTAGCTCAGTGCATTTCAGGCAAGGCGTCTGACTGGAGGTTAAAGTGAACAAACTAAATCATGATTTATTTTGCTGAGCTGTTGTTTCATAATATTTCATTTGATATTGTTATTCTGTTATTCAGTTTATATATTTTTTTGCTTCTCTCTCTTCTTTTCAGAGCTTATTGTTAGTTTAATAAAGCCCATTCAAAAGTGTAAAAGGTGTAATTATGTCACTTGGGTTCAGGTGAGGGTGAGTCATCACTGGTGTGGAACAGAAGGCCCGTATATAGCGGCCCTTACGGGGGTAGCGCTACATATGTATCTAGTCTTACTGATTGTGTTTATCAAGTCTTACTGATTGTATGTATCAAGTCTTACTGATTGTGTGTATCTAGTCTTACTGATTGTATGTATCTAGTCTTACCGATTGTATGTATCTAGTCTTACCGATTGTGTGTATCTAGTCTTACTGATTGTGTGTATCTAGTCTTACTGATTGTATGTATCAAGTCTTACTGACTGTATGTTACTGATTGTATGTATCAAGTCTTACTGATTGTGTGTATCTAGTCTTACTGATTGTGTGTATAAAGTCTTACTGATTGTGTGTATCTAGTCTTACTGATTGTATGTATCAAGTCTTACTGATTGTGTGTATCTAGTCTTACTGATTGTATGTATCTAGTCTTACTGATTGTATGTATCTAGTCTTACTGATTGTATGTATCAAGTCTTACTGATTGTGTGTATCTAGTCTTACTGATTGTATGTATCTAGTCTTACCGATTGTATGTATCTAGTCTTACCGATTGTGTGTATCTAGTCTTACTGATTGTGTGTATCTAGTCTTACTGATTGTATGTATCAAGTCTTACTGACTGTATGTTACTGATTGTATGTATCAAGTCTTACTGATTGTGTGTATCTAGTCTTACTGATTGTGTGTATAAAGTCTTACTGATTGTGTGTATCTAGTCTTACTGATTGTGTGTATCAAGTCTTACTGATTGTGTGTATCAAGTCTTATTTATTGTATGTATCTTGTCTTACTGATTGTATGTATCTTGTCTTACTGATTGTGTGTATAAAGTCTTACTGATTGTGTGTATCTAGTCTTACTGATTATATGTATCTAGTCTTACTGATTGTATGTATCTAGTCTCACTGATTGTATGTATCTAGTCTTGCTTATTGTAGGTATCAAGTCTTACTGATTGTATGTATCTAGTCTTACTGAGTGTATGTATCTAGTCTTACTGATTGTGTGTATCTAGTCTTGCTTATTGTATGTATCAAGTCTTGCTTATTGTATGTATCTAGTCTTACTGATTGTATGTATCTAGTCTTACTGATTGTATGTATCTAGTCTTACTGATTGTATGTATCTAGTCTTACTGATTGTGTGTATAAAGTCTTAATGATTGTATGTATCTAGTCTTGCTTATTGTATGTATCAAGTCTTACTGATTGTATGTTACTGATTGTATGTATCAAGTCTTACTGATTGTATGTTACTGATTGTATGTATCTAGTCTTACTGATTGTGTGTATCTAGTCTTACTGATTGATTGTATCAAGTCTTACTTATTGTGTGTATTAAGTCTTACTGATTGTATGTATCAAGTCTTACTTATTGTGTGTATCAAGTCTTACTGATTGTATGTATCAAGTCTTACTTATTGTGCGTATCAAGTCTTACTGATTGTATGTACCTAGTCTTACTGATTGTGCGTATCAAGTCTTACTGATTGTATGTACCTAGTCTTACTGATTGTGTGTATCAAGTCTTACTGATTGTGTGTATCAAGTCTTACTGATTGTGTGTATCAAGTCTTACTGATTGTGTGTATCTAGTCTTACTGATTGTATGTATCAAGTCTTACTTATTGTGTGTATCAAGTCTTACTTATTGTGTGTATCAAGTCTTACTGATTGTATGTATCAAGTCTTACTGATTGTATGTATCAAGTCTTACTGATTGTGTGTATCTAGTCTTACTGATTGTATGTATCAAGTCTTACTGATTGTATGTATCAAGTCTTACTGATTGTATGTATCTAGTCTTACTGATTGTATGTATCAAGTCTTACTGATTGTATGTATCAAGTCTTACTGATTGTGTGTATCAAGTCTTACTGAGTGTGTGTATCAAGTCTTACTGATTGTATGTATCAAGTCTTAATGATTGTATGTACCTAGTCTTACTGATTGTATGTATCTAGTCTTACTGATTGTATGTATCAAGTCTTACTGATTGTATGTATCAAGTCTTACTGATTGTATGTATACAGTCTTACTGATTGTATGTATCAAGTCTTACTGCTTGTGTGTATCTAGTCTTACTGATTGTGTGTATCTAGTCTTACTGATTGTGTGTATCTAGTCTTACTGATTGTGTGTATCTAGTCTTACTGATTGTATGTATCTAGTCTTACTGATTGTGTGTATAAAGTCTTAATGATTGTATGTATCTAGTCTTGCTTATTGTATGTATCAAGTCTTACTGATTGTATGTTACTGATTGTATGTATAAAGTCTTACTGATTGTATGTTACTGATTGTATGTATCTAGTCTTACTGATTGTGTGTATCTAGTCTTACTGATTGATTGTATCAAGTCTTACTTATTGTGTGTATTAAGTCTTACTGATTGTATGTATCAAGTCTTACTTATTGTGTGTATCAAGTCTTACTGATTGTAAGTATCAAGTCTTACTTATTGTGCGTATCAAGTCTTACTGATTGTATGTACCTAGTCTTACTGATTGTGTGTATCTAGTCTTACTGATTGTGTGTATCAAGTCTTACTGATTGTGTGTATCAAGTCTTACTGATTGTGTGTATCAAGTCTTACTGATTGTGTGTATCAAGTCTTACTGATTGTGTGTATCAAGTCTTACTGATTGTATGTATCAAGTCTTACTTATTGTGTGTATCAAGTCTTACTTATTGTGTGTATCAAGTCTTACTGATTGTATGTATCAAGTCTTACTGATTGTATGTATCAAGTCTTACTGATTGTGTGTATCTAGTCTTACTGATTGTATGTATCAAGTCTTACTGATTGTATGTATCAAGTCTTACTGATTGTATGTATCTAGTCTTACTGATTGTATGTATCAAGTCTTACTGATTGTATGTATCAAGTCTTACTGATTGTGTGTATCAAGTCTTACTGATTGTGTGTATCAAGTCTTACTGATTGTATGTATCAAGTCTTACTGATTGTATGTACCTAGTCTTACTGATTGTATGTATCTAGTCTTACTGATTGTATGTATCAAGTCTTACTGATTGTATGTATCAAGTCTTACTGATTGTATGTATCAAGTCTTACTGATTGTATGTATCAAGTCTTACTGCTTGTGTGTATCTAGTCTTACTGATTGTGTGTATCTAGTCTTACTGATTGTGTGTATCTAGTCTTACTGATTGTGTGTATCTAGTCTTACTGATTGTGTGTATCTAGTCTTACTTATTGTGTGTATCTAGTCTTACTGATTGTGTGTATCAAGTCTTACTGATTGTATCTATCTAGTCTTACTGATTGTGTGTATCTAGTCTTACTGATTGTATGTATCTAGTCTTACTGCTTGTATGTATCTAGTCTTACTGATTGTGTGTATCTAGTCTTACTGATTGTATGTATCTAGTCTTACTGATTGTATGTATCTAGTCTTACTGATTGTGTGTATCAAGTCTTGCTTATTGTATGTATCAAGTCTTACTGATTGTATGTATCTAGTCTTGCCAATTGTATGTATCTAGTCTTACTGATTGTATGTATCTAGTCTTGCTTATTGTATGTATCTAGTCTTACTGATTGTATGTATCTAGTCTTACTGATTGTATATATCTAGTCTTGCTTATTGTATGTATCAAGTCTTACTGATTGTATGTTACTGATTGTATGTATCAAGTCTTACTGATTGTATGTTACTGATTGTATGTATCTAGTCTTACTGATTGTGTGTATCTAGTCTTACTGATTGATTGTATCAAGTCTTACTTATTGTGTGTATTAAGTCTTACTGATTGTATGTATCAAGTCTTACTTATTGTGTGTATCAAGTCTTACTGATTGTATGTATCAAGTCTTACTTATTGTGCGTATCAAGTCTTACTGATTGTATGTACCTAGTCTTACTGATTGTGTGTATCTAGTCTTACTGATTGTGTGTATCAAGTCTTACTGATTGTGTGTATCAGGTCTTACTGATTGTGTGTATCAAGTCTTACTGATTGTGTGTATCAAGTCTTACTGATTGTGTGTATCTAGTCTTACTGATTGTATGTATCAAGTCTTACTTATTGTGTGTATCAAGTCTTACTGATTGTGTGTATCTAGTCTTACTGATTGAATGTATCAAGTCTTACTTATTGTGTGTATCAAGTCTTACTGATTGTATGTATCAAGTCTTACTGTTTCTATGTATCTAGTCTTACTGATTGTATGTATCAAGTCTTACTGATTGTATGTATCAAGTCTTACTGATTGTATGTATCTAGTCTTACTGATTGTATGTATCAAGTCTTACTGATTGTATGTATCAAGTCTTACTGATTGTGTGTATCAAGTCTTACTGATTGTGTGTATCAAGTCTTACTGATTGTATGTATCAAGTCTTACTGATTGTATGTATCTAGTCTTACTGATTGTATGTATCTAGTCTTACTGATTGTATGTATCAAGTCTTACTGATTGTATGTATCAAGTCTTACTGATTGTATGTATACAGTCTTACTGATTGTGTGTATCTAGTCTTACTGATTGTATGTATCAAGTCTTACTTATTGTGTGTATCAAGTCTTACTTATTGTGTGTATCAAGTCTTACTGATTGTATGTATCAAGTCTTACTGATTGTATGTATCAAGTCTTACTGATTGTGTGTATCTAGTCTTACTGATTGTATGTATGAAGTCTTACTGATTGTATGTATCAAGTCTTACTGATTGTATGTATCTAGTCTTACTGATTGTATGTATCAAGTCTTACTGATTGTATGTATCAAGTCTTACTGATTGTGTGTATCAAGTCTTACTGATTGTGTGTATCAAGTCTTACTGATTGTATGTATCAAGTCTTACTGATTGTATGTACCTAGTCTTACTGATTGTATGTATCTAGTCTTACTGATTGTATGTATCAAGTCTTACTGATTGTATGTATCAAGTCTTACTGATTGTATGTATACAGTCTTACTGGTTGTATGTATCAAGTCTTACTGATTGTGTGTATCTAGTCTTACTGATTGTGTGTATCTAGTCTTACTGATTGTGTGTATCTAGTCTTACTGATTGTGTGTATCTAGTCTTACTGATTGTGTGTATCTAGTCTTACTTATTGTGTGTATCTAGTCTTACTGATTGTGTGTATCTAGTCTTACTGATTGTATCTATCTAGTCTTACTGCTTGTATGTATCTAGTCTTACTGATTGTGTGTATCTAGTCTTACTGATTGTATGTATCTAGTCTTACTGATTGTATGTATCTAGTCTTACTGATTGTGTGTATCAAGTCTTGCTTATTGTATGTATCAAGTCTTACTGATTGTATGTATCTAGTCTTGCCAATTGTATGTATCTAGTCTTACTGATTGTATGTATCTAGTCTTGCTTATTGTATGTATCTAGTCTTACTGATTGTATGTATCTAGTCTTACTGATTGTATATATCTAGTCTTGCTTATTGTATGTATCAAGTCTTACTGATTGTATGTTACTGATTGTATGTATCAAGTCTTACTGATTGTATGTTACTGATTGTATGTATCTAGTCTTACTGATTGTGTGTATCTAGTCTTACTGATTGATTGTATCAAGTCTTACTTATTGTGTGTATTAAGTCTTACTGATTGTATGTATCAAGTCTTACTTATTGTGTGTATCAAGTCTTACTGATTGTATGTATCAAGTCTTACTTATTGTGCGTATCAAGTCTTACTGATTGTATGTACGTAGTCTTACTGATTGTGTGTATCTAGTCTTACTGATTGTGTGTATCTAGTCTTACTGATTGTATGTATCAAGTCTTACTGATTGTATGTTACTGATTGTATGTATCTAGTCTTACTGATTGTGTGTATCAGGTCTTACTGATTGTGTGTATCAAGTCTTACTGATTGTGTGTATCTAGTCTTACTGATTGTGTGTATCTAGTCTTACTGATTGTGTGTATCTAGTCTTACTGATTGTATGTATCAAGTCTTACTGATTGTATGTTACTGATTGTATGTATCAAGTCTTACTGATTGTGTGTATCAGGTCTTACTGATTGTGTGTATCAAGTCTTACTGATTGTGTGTATCAAGTCTTACTGATTGTGTGTATCTAGTCTTACTGATTGTATGTATCAAGTCTTACTTATTGTGTGTATCAAGTCTTACTGATTGTGTGTATCTAGTCTTACTGATTGTATGTATCAAGTCTTACTTATTGTGTGTATCAAGTCTTACTGATTGTATGTATCAAGTCTTACTGATTGTATGTATCTAGTCTTACTGATTGTATGTATCAAGTCTTACTGATTGTATGTATCAAGTCTTACTGATTGTACGTATCTAGTCTTACTGATTGTATGTATCAAGTCTTACTGATTGTATGTATCAAGTCTTACTGATTGTGTGTATCAAGTCTTACTGATTGTGTGTATCAAGTCTTACTGATTGTATGTATCAAGTCTTACTGATTGTATGTATCTAGTCTTACTGATTGTATGTATCTAGTCTTACTGATTGTATGTATCAAGTCTTACTGATTGTATGTATCAAGTCTTACTGATTGTATGTATACAGTCTTACTGATTGTATGTATCAAGTCTTACTGCTTGTGTGTATCTAGTCTTACTGATTGTGTGTATCTAGTCTTACTGATTGTGTGTATCTAGTCTTACTGATTGTGTGTATCTAGTCTTACTGATTGTGTGTATCTAGTCTTACTGATTGTATGTATCTAGTCTTACTGATTGTGTGTATCTAGTCTTACTGATTGTATGTATCTAGTCTTACTGATTGTGTGTATCTAGTCTTACTGATTGTGTGTATCTAGTCTTACTGATTGTATGTATCAAGTCTTACTGATTGTATCTATCTAGTCTTACTGATTGTGTGTATCTAGTCTTACTGATTGTGTGTATCTAGTCTTACTGATTGTGTGTATCTAGTATTACTGATTGTGTGTATCTAGTCTTACTGATTGTGTGTATCTAGTCTTACTGATTGTGTGTATCTAGTCTTACTGATTGTGTGTATCAAGTCTTACTGATTGTATGTATCAAGTCTTACTGATTTTATGTATCAAGTCTTACTGATTGTGTGTATCTAAGTCTACTGATTGTATGTATCTAGTCTTGCTTATTGTATGTATGTATCTAGTCTTACTGATTGTGTGTATCTAGTCTTACTGATTGTGTGTATCTAGTCTTACTGATTTTATGTATCAAGTCTTACTGATTGTATGTATCAAGTCTTACTGATTGTGTGTATCTAATCTCACTGATTGTATGTATCTAGTCTTACTGATTGTATGTATCTAGTCTTACTGATTGTGTGTATCTAGTCTTACTGATTGAATGTATCAAGTCTTACTTAGTGTGTGTATCTAATCTTACTGTATTGTAAAGTACGCTTAGTCTTACTGATTGTTATGTATCTAGTCTTGCTTCTATTGTATGTAATCTATTCTTACTGATTGTTATGTATCTAGTCCTTGCTTATTGTGTGTATCTAGTCTTACTGATTGTATGTATCTAGTCTTACTGATTGTGTGTATCTAGTCTTACTGATTGTATGTATCAAGTCTTACTGATTGTATGTATCTAGTCTTGCTTATTGTGTGTATCTAGTCTTACTGATTGTATTTATCTAGTCTTAATGATTGTGTGTATCTAGTCTTACTGATTGTGTGTATCTAGTCTTACTGATTGTATGTATCTAGTCTTACTGCTTGTATGTATCTAGTCTTACTGATTGTGTGTATCAAGTCTTGCTTATTGTATGTATCAAGTCTTACTGATTGTATGTATCTAGTTCTTGCTTATTGTATGTATCTATTCTTACTGATTGTATGTATCTAGTCTTGCTTATTGTGGTATCTAGTCCTTACTGATTGTATGTATCTAGTCTTAATGATTGTGTGTATCTAGTCTTACTGATTGTGTGTATCTAGTCTTACTGATTGTGTGTATCTAGTCTTACTGATTGTGTGTATCAAGTCTTACTGATTGTATGTGTCAAGTCTTACTGATTGTGTGTATCTAATCTTACTGATTGTATGTATCTAGTCTTACTGATTGTGTGTATCTAGTCTTACTGATTGTGTGTATCTAGTCTTACTGATTGTGTGTATCTAGTCTTACTGATTGTGTGTATCTAATCTTACTGATTGTATGTATCTAGTCTTACTGATTGTGTGTATCTAGTCTTACTGATTGTATGTATCTAGTCTTAATGATTGTGTGTATCTAGTCTTACTGATTGTGTGTATCTAGTCTTACTGATTGTGTGTATCTAATCTTACTGATTGTATGTATCTAGTCTTACTGATTGTGTGTATCTAGTCTTACTGATTGTGTGTATCAAGTCTTACTGATTGTATGTGTCAAGTCTTACTGATTGTGTGTATCTAATCTTACTGATTGTATGTATCTAGTCTTACTGATTGTGTGTATCTAGTCTTACTGATTGTGTGTATCTAGTCTTACTGATTGTATGTATCAAGTCTTACTGATTGTATGTATCAAGTCTTACTGATTGTGTGTATCTAATCTTACTGATTGTATGTATCTAGTCTTACTGATTGTATGTATCAAGTCTTACTGATTGTATGTTACTGATTGTATGTATCTAGTCTTACTGATTGTGTGTATCTAGTCTTACTGATTGTGTGTATCTAGTCTTACTGATTGTGTGTATCTAGTCTTACTGATTGTGTGTATCTAGTCTTACTGATTGTATGTATCAAGTCTTACTGAGTGTGTGTATCTAATCTTACTGATTGTATGTACCTAGTCTTACTGATTGTATGTATCTAGTCTTGCTGATTGTATGTTTCTAGTCTTGCTGATTGTATGTATCTAGTCTTGCTTATTGTGTGTATCTAGTCTTACTGATTGTATGTATCTAGTCTTACTGATTGTGTGTATCTAGTCTTACTGATTGTGTGTATCTAGTCTTACTGATTGTGTGTATCTAGTCTTACTGATTGTATGTATCTAGTCTTACTGATTGTGTGTATCTAGTCTTACTGATTGTGTGTATCTAGTCTTACTGCTTGTATGTATCTAGTCTTACTGATTGTGTGTATCTAGTCTTACTGATTGTATGTATCTAGTCTTACTGCTTGTATGTATCTAGTCTTACTGATTGTGTGTATCTAGTCTTACTGATTGTATGTATCTAGTCTTACTGCTTGTATGTATCTTGTCTTACTGATTGTGTGTATCAAGTCTTACTGATTGTATGTTACTGATTGTATGTATCTAGTCTTACTGATTGTGTGTATCAAGTCTTACTGATTGTATGTGTCAAGTCTTACTGATTGTGTGTATCTAATCTTACTGATTGTGTGTATCTAGTCTTACTGATTGTATGTATCTAGTCTTACTCATTGTGTGTATCAAGTCTTACTGATTGTATGTTACTGATTGTATGTATCTAGTCTTACTGATTGTGTGTATCTAGTCTTACTGATTGTGTGTATCTAGTCTTACTGATTGTATGTATCAAGTCTTACTGATTGTATGTTACTGATTGTATGTATCTAGTCTTACTGATTGTGTGTATCTAGTCTTACTGATTGTATGTATCTAGTCTTACTGCTTGTATGTATCTAGTCTTACTGATTGTGTGTATCAAGTCTTGCTTATTGTATGTATCAAGTCTTACTGATTGTATGTATCTAGTCTTGCTTATTGTATGTATCTATTATTACTGATTGTATGTATCTAGTCTTGCTTATTGTGTGTATCTAGTCTTACTGATTGTATGTATCTAGTCTTACTGATTGTGTGTATCTAGTCTTGCTTATTGTATGTATCAAGTCTTACTGATTGTGTGTATCTAGTCTTACTGATTGTGTGTATCTAGTCTTACTGATTGTGTGTATCTAGTCTTACTGATTTTATGTATCAAGTCTTTCTGATTGTATGCATCAAGTCTTACTGATTGTATGTATCAAGTCTTACTGATTGTGTGTATCTAATCTCACTGATTGTATGTATCTAGTCTTACTGATTGTATGTATCTAGTCTTACTGATTGTGTGTATCTAGTCTTACTGATTGTGTGTATCTAGTCTTACTGATTTTATGTATCAAGTCTTACTGATTGTATGTTACTGATTGTATGTATCTAGTCTTACTGATTGTGTGTATCTAGTCTTACTGATTGTGTGTATCTAGTCTTACTGATTGTATGTATCAAGTCTTACTGATTGTATGTTACTGATTGTATGTATCTAGTCTTACTGATTGTGTGTATCTAGTCTTACTGATTGTATGTATCTAGTCTTACTTCTTTGTATGTATCTAGTCTTACTGATTGTGTGTATCAAGTCTTGCTTATTGTATGTATCAAGTCTTACTGATTGTATGTATCTAGTCTTGCTTATTGTATGTATCTATTCTTACTGATTGTATGTATCTAGTCTTGCTTATTGTGTTTATCTAGTCTTACTGATTGTATGTATCTAGTCTTAATGATTGTGTGTATCTAGTCTTACTGATTGTGTGTATCTAGTCTTACTGATTGTGTGTATCAAGTCTTACTGATTGTATGTGTCAAGTCTTACTGATTGTGTGTATCTAATCTTACTGATTGTGTGTATCTAGTCTTACTGCTTGTATGTATCTTGTCTTACTGATTGTGTGTATCAAGTCTTGCTTATTGTATGTATCAAGTCTTACTGATTGTATGTATCTAGTCTTGCTTATTGTATGTATCTATTCTTACTGATTGTATGTATCTAGTCTTGCTTATTGTGTGTATCTAGTCTTAATGATTGTGTGTATCTAGTCTTACTGATTGTGTGTATCTAGTCTTACTGATTGTATGTATCAAGTCTTACTTATTGTGTGTATCTAGTCTTACTGATTGTATGTATCAAGTCTTGCTTATTGTGTGTATCTAGTCTTACTGATTGTATGTATCTAGTCTTACTGATTGTGTGTATCTAGTCTTACTGATTGTGTGTATCTAGTCTTACTGATTGTATGTATCTAGTCTTACTGATTGTGTGTATCTAGTCTTCCTGATTGTGTGTATCTAGTCTTACTGATTGTGTGTATCTAGTCTTACTGATTGTATGTATCTAGTCTTACTGATTGTGTGTATCTAGTCTTACTGATTGTATGTATCAAGTCTTACTGATTGTATGTGTCAAGTCTTACTGATTGTGTGTATCTAATCTTACTGATTGTATGTATCTAGTCTTACTGATTGTGTGTACCTAGTCTTACTGATTGTGTGTATCTAGTCTTACTGATTGTATGTATCAAGTCTTACTGATTGTATGTATCAAGTCTTACTGATTGTGTGTATCTAATCTTACTGATTGTATGTATCTAGTCTTACTGATTGTATGTATCTAATCTTACTGATTGTATGTATCTAATCTTACTGATTGTATGTATCAAGTCTTACTGATTGTATGTTACTGATTGTATGTATCTAGTCTTACTGATTGTGTGTATCTAGTCTTACTGATTGTGTGTATCTAGTCTTACTGATTGTATGTATCAAGTCTTACTGATTGTATGTTACTGATTGTATGTATCTAGTCTTACTGATTGTGTGTATCTAGTCTTACTGATTGTATGTATCTAGTCTTACTGATTGTATGTATCTAGTCTTACTGATTGTGTGTATCAAGTCTTACTGATTGTGTGTATCAAGTCTTACTGATTGTGTGTATCTAGTCTTACTGATTGTGTGTATCTAGTCTTACTGATTGTGTGTATCTAGTCTTACTGATTTTATGTATCAAGTCTTACTGATTGTATGCATCAAGTCTTACTGATTGTATGTATCAAGTCTTACTGATTGTGTGTATCTAATCTCACTGATTGTATGTATCTAGTTTTACTGATTGTATGTATCTAGTCTTACTGATTGTGTGTATCTAGTCTTACTGATTGTGTGTATCTAGTCTTACTGATTTTATGTATCAAGTCTTACTGATTGTATGTTACTGATTGTATGTATCTAGTCTTACTGATTGTGTGTATCTAGTCTTACTGATTGTGTGTATCTAGTCTTACTGATTGTATGTATCAAGTCTTACTGATTGTATGTTACTGATTGTATGTATCTAGTCTTACTGATTGTGTGTATCTAGTCTTACTGATTGTATGTATCTAGTCTTACTGCTTGTATGTATCTAGTCTTACTGATTGTGTGTATCAAGTCTTGCTTATTGTATGTATCAAGTCTTACTGATTGTATGTATCTAGTCTTGCTTATTGTGTGTATCTAGTCTTACTGATTGTATGTATCTAGTCTTGCTTATTGTGTGTATCTAGTCTTACTGATTGTATGTATCTAGTCTTAATGATTGTGTGTATCTAGTCTTACTGATTGTGTGTATCTAGTCTTACTGATTGTGTGTATCAAGTCTTACTGATTGTATGTGTCAAGTCTTACTGATTGTGTGTATCTAATCTTACTGATTGTGTGTATCTAGTCTTACTGATTGTATGTATCTAGTCTTACTCATTGTGTGTATCAAGTCTTACTGATTGTATGTTACTGATTGTATGTATCTAGTCTTACTGATTGTGTGTATCTAGTCTTACTGATTGTGTGTATCTAGTCTTACTGATTGTATGTATCAAGTCTTACTGATTGTATGTTACTGATTGTATGTATCTAGTCTTACTGATTGTGTGTATCTAGTCTTACTGATTGTATGTATCTAGTCTTACTGCTTGTATGTATCTAGTCTTACTGATTGTGTGTATCAAGTCTTGCTTATTGTATGTATCAAGTCTTACTGATTGTATGTATCTAGTCTTGCTTATTGTATGTATCTATTATTACTGATTGTATGTATCTAGTCTTGCTTATTGTGTGTATCTAGTCTTACTGATTGTATGTATCTAGTCTTACTGATTGTGTGTATCTAGTCTTGCTTATTGTATGTATCAAGTCTTACTGATTGTGTGTATCTAGTCTTACTGATTGTGTGTATCTAGTCTTACTGATTGTGTGTATCTAGTCTTACTGATTTTATGTATCAAGTCTTTCTGATTGTATGCATCAAGTCTTACTGATTGTATGTATCAAGTCTTACTGATTGTGTGTATCTAATCTCACTGATTGTATGTATCTAGTCTTACTGATTGTATGTATCTAGTCTTACTGATTGTGTGTATCTAGTCTTACTGATTGTGTGTATCTAGTCTTACTGATTTTATGTATCAAGTCTTACTGATTGTATGTTACTGATTGTATGTATCTAGTCTTACTGATTGTGTGTATCTAGTCTTACTGATTGTGTGTATCTAGTCTTACTGATTGTATGTATCAAGTCTTACTGATTGTATGTTACTGATTGTATGTATCTAGTCTTACTGATTGTGTGTATCTAGTCTTACTGATTGTATGTATCTAGTCTTACTTCTTTGTATGTATCTAGTCTTACTGATTGTGTGTATCAAGTCTTGCTTATTGTATGTATCAAGTCTTACTGATTGTATGTATCTAGTCTTGCTTATTGTATGTATCTATTCTTACTGATTGTATGTATCTAGTCTTGCTTATTGTGTTTATCTAGTCTTACTGATTGTATGTATCTAGTCTTAATGATTGTGTGTATCTAGTCTTACTGATTGTGTGTATCTAGTCTTACTGATTGTGTGTATCAAGTCTTACTGATTGTATGTGTCAAGTCTTACTGATTGTGTGTATCTAATCTTACTGATTGTGTGTATCTAGTCTTACTGATTGTATGTATCTAGTCTTACTGATTGTGTGTATCTAGTCTTACTGATTGTGTGTATCTAGTCTTACTGATTGTATGTATCAAGTCTTACTGATTGTATGTATCAAGTCTTACTTATTGTGTGTATCTAGTCTTACTGATTGTATGTATCAAGTCTTGCTTATTGTGTGTATCTAGTCTTACTGATTGTATGTATCTAGTCTTACTGATTGTGTGTATCTAGTCTTACTGATTGTGTGTATCTAGTCTTACTGATTGTATGTATCTAGTCTTACTGATTGTGTGTATCTAGTCTTCCTGATTGTGTGTATCTAGTCTTACTGATTGTGTGTATCTAGTCTTACTGATTGTATGTATCTAGTCTTACTGATTGTGTGTATCTAGTCTTACTGATTGTATGTATCAAGTCTTACTGATTGTATGTATCAAGTCTTACTGATTGTATGTGTCAAGTCTTACTGATTGTGTGTATCTAATCTTACTGATTGTATGTATCTAGTCTTACTGATTGTGTGTACCTAGTCTTACTGATTGTGTGTATCTAGTCTTACTGATTGTATGTATCAAGTCTTACTGATTGTATGTATCAAGTCTTACTGATTGTATGTATCTAGTCTTACTGATTGTGTGTATCTAATCTTACTGATTGTATGTATCTAGTCTTACTGATTGTATGTATCTAATCTTACTGATTGTATGTATCTAATCTTACTGATTGTATGTATCAAGTCTTACTGATTGTATGTTACTGATTGTATGTATCTAGTCTTACTGATTGTGTGTATCTAGTCTTACTGATTGTGTGTATCTAGTCTTACTGATTGTATGTATCAAGTCTTACTGATTGTATGTTACTGATTGTATGTATCTAGTCTTACTGATTGTGTGTATCTAGTCTTACTGATTGTATGTATCTAGTCTTACTGCTTGTATGTATCTAGTCTTACTGATTGTGTGTATCAAGTCTTACTGATTGTGTGTATCAAGTCTTACTGATTGTGTGTATCTAGTCTTACTGATTGTGTGTATCTAGTCTTACTGATTGTGTGTATCTAGTCTTACTGATTTTATGTATCAAGTCTTACTGATTGTATGCATCAAGTCTTACTGATTGTATGTATCAAGTCTTACTGATTGTGTGTATCTAATCTCACTGATTGTATGTATCTAGTCTTACTGATTGTATGTATCTAGTCTTACTGATTGTGTGTATCTAGTCTTACTGATTGTGTGTATCTAGTCTTACTGATTTTATGTATCAAGTCTTACTGATTGTATGTTACTGATTGTATGTATCTAGTCTTACTGATTGTGTGTATCTAGTCTTACTGATTGTGTGTATCTAGTCTTACTGATTGTATGTATCAAGTCTTACTGATTGTATGTTACTGATTGTATGTATCTAGTCTTACTGATTGTGTGTATCTAGTCTTACTGATTGTATGTATCTAGTCTTACTGCTTGTATGTATCTAGTCTTACTGATTGTGTGTATCAAGTCTTGCTTATTGTATGTATCAAGTCTTACTGATTGTATGTATCTAGTCTTGCTTATTGTATGTATCTATTCTTACTGATTGTATGTATCTAGTCTTGCTTATTGTGTTTATCTAGTCTTACTGATTGTATGTATCTAGTCTTAATGATTGTGTGTATCTAGTCTTACTGATTGTGTGTATCTAGTCTTACTGATTGTGTGTATCAAGTCTTACTGATTGTATGTGTCAAGTCTTACTGATTGTGTGTATCTAATCTTACTGATTGTGTGTATCTAGTCTTACTGATTGTATGTATCTAGTCTTACTGATTGTGTGTATCTAGTCTTACTGATTGTGTGTATCTAGTCTTACTGATTGTATGTATCAAGTCTTACTGATTGTATGTATCAAGTCTTACTGATTGTGTGTATCTAATCTTACTGATTGTATGTATCTAGTCTTACTGATTGTATGTATCTAATCTTACTGATTGTATGTATCTAATCTTACTGATTGTATGTATCAAGTCTTACTGATTGTATGTTACTGATTGTATGTATCTAGTCTTACTGATTGTGTGTATCTAGTCTTACTGATTGTGTGTATCTAGTCTTACTGATTGTATGTATCAAGTCTTACTGATTGTATGTTACTGATTGTATGTATCTAGTCTTACTGATTGTGTGTATCTAGTCTTACTGATTGTATGTATCTAGTCTTACTGCTTGTATGTATCTAGTCTTACTGATTGTGTGTATCAAGTCTTGCTTATTGTATGTATCAAGTCTTACTGATTGTATGTATCTAGTCTTGCTTATTGTATGTATCTATTATTACTGATTGTATGTATCTAGTCTTGCTTATTGTGTGTATCTAGTCTTACTGATTGTATGTATCTAGTCTTAATGATTGTGTGTATCTAGTCTTACTGATTGTGTGTATCTAGTCTTACTGATTGTGTGTATCAAGTCTTACTGCTTGTGTGTATCTAGTCTTACTGATTGTGTGTATCTAGTCTTACTGATTGTGTGTATCTAGTCTTACTGATTGTGTGTATCTAATATTACTGATTGTATGTATCTAGTCTTACTGATTGTGTAAATCTAGTCTTACTGATTGTGTGTATCTAGTCTTACTGATTTTATGTATCAAGTCTTACTGATTGTATGTATCAAGTCTTACTGATTGTATGTATCAAGTCTTACTGATTGTGTGTATCTAATCTCACTGATTGTATGTATCTAGTCTTACTGATTGCATGTATCTAGTCTTACTGATTGTGTGTATCTAGTCTTACTGATTGTGTGTATCTAGTCTTACTGATTTTATGTATCAAGTCTTACTGATTGTATGTTACTGATTGTATGTATCTAGTCTTACTGATTGTGTGTATCTAGTCTTACTGATTGTGTGTATCTAGTCTTACTGATTGTATGTATCAAGTCTTACTGATTGTATGTTACTGATTGTATGTATCTAGTCTTACTGATTGTGTGTATCTAGTCTTACTGATTGTATGTATCTAGTCTTACTGCTTGTATGTATCTAGTCTTACTGATTGTGTGTATCAAGTCTTGCTTATTGTATGTATCAAGTCTTACTGATTGTATGTATCTAGTCTTGCTTATTGTATGTATCTATTCTTACTGATTGTATGTATCTAGTCTTGCTTATTGTGTGTATCTAGTCTTACTGATTGTATGTATCTAGTCTTAATGATTGTGTGTATCTAGTCTTACTGATTGTGTGTATCTAGTCTTACTGATTGTGTGTATCAAGTCTTACTGCTTGTGTGTATCTAGTCTTACTGATTGTGTGTATCTAGTCTTACTGATTGTGTGTATCTAGTCTTACTGATTGTGTGTATCTAATATTACTGATTGTATGTATCTAGTCTTACTGATTGTGTGTATCTAGTCTTACTGATTGTGTGTATCTAGTCTTACTGATTTTATGTATCAAGTCTTACTGATTGTATGTATCAAGTCTTACTGATTTTATGTATCAAGTCTTACTGATTGTGTGTATCTAATCTCACTGATTGTATGTATCTAGTCTTACTGATTGTATGTATCTAGTCTTACTGATTGTGTGTATCTAGTCTTACTGATTGTGTGTATCTAGTCTTACTGATTTTATGTATCAAGTCTTACTGATTGTATGTATCAAGTCTTACTGATTGTATGTATCAAGTCTTACTGATTGTGTGTATCTAATCTCACTGATTGTATGTATCTAGTCTTACTGATTGTATGTATCTAGTCTTACTGATTGTGTGTATCTAGTCTTACTGATTGAATGTATCAAGTCTTACTGAGTGTGTGTATCTAATCTTACTGATTGTATGTACCTAGTCTTACTGATTGTATGTATCTAGTCTTGCTTATTGTATGTATCTAGTCTTACTGATTGTATGTATCTAGTCTTGCTTATTGTGTGTATCTAGTCTTACTGATTGTATGTATCTAGTCTTACTGATTGTGTGTATCTAGTCTTACTGATTGTGTGTATCTAGTCTTACTGATTGTATGTATCTAGTCTTACTTATTGTGTGTATCTAGTCTTACTGATTGTGTGTATCTAGTCTTACTGATTGTGTGTATCTAGTCTTACTGATTGTGTGTATCTAGTCTTACTGATTGTATGTATCTAGTCTTACTGCTTGTATGTATCTAGTCTTACTGATTGTGTGTATCAAGTCTTGCTTATTGTATGTATCAAGTCTTACTGATTGTATGTATCTAGTCTTGCTTATTGTATGTATCTATTCTTACTGATTGTATGTATCTAGTCTTGCTTATTGTGTGTATCTAGTCTTACTGATTGTATGTATCTAGTCTTAATGATTGTGTGTATCTAGTCTTACTGATTGTGTGTATCTAGTCTTACTGATTGTGTGTATCTAGTCTTACTGATTGTGTGTATCAAGTCTTACTGATTGTATGTGTCAAGTCTTACTGATTGTGTGTATCTAATCTTACTGATTGTATGTATCTAGTCTTACTGATTGTGTGTATCTAGTCTTACTGATTGTGTGTATCTAGTCTTACTGATTGTATGTATCAAGTCTTACTGATTGTATGTATCAAGTCTTACTGATTGTGTGTATCTAATCTTACTGATTGTATGTATCTAGTCTTACTGATTGTATGTATCTAATCTTACTGATTGTATGTATCTAATCTTACTGATTGTATGTATCAAGTCTTACTGATTGTATGTTACTGATTGTATGTATCTAGTCTTACTGATTGTGTGTATCTAGTCTTACTGATTGTGTGTATCTAGTCTTACTGATTGTATGTATCAAGTATTACTGATTGTATGTTACTGATTGTATGTATCTAGTCTTACTGATTGTGTGTATCTAGTCTTACTGATTGTATGTATCTAGTCTTACTGCTTGTATGTATCTAGTCTTACTGATTGTGTGTATCAAGTCTTGCTTATTGTATGTATCAAGTCTTACTGATTGTATGTATCTAGTCTTGCTTATTGTATGTATCTATTCTTACTGATTGCATGTATCTAGTCTTGCTTATTGTGTGTATCTAGTCTTACTGATTGTATGTATCTAGTCTTAATGATTGTGTGTATCTAGTCTTACTGATTGTGTGTATCTAGTCTTACTGATTGTGTGTATCAAGTCTTACTGATTGTATGTGTCAAGTCTTACTGATTGTGTGTATCTAATCTTACTGATTGTATGTATCTAGTCTTACTGATTGTGTGTATCTAGTCTTACTGATTGTATGTATCAAGTCTTACTGATTGTATGTATCAAGTCTTACTGATTGTGTGTATCTAATCTTACTGATTGTATGTATCTAGTCTTACTGATTGTATGTATCTAATCTTACTGATTGTATGTATCTAATCTTACTGATTGTGTGTATCTAGTCTTACTGATTGTGTGTATCTAGTCTTACTGATTGTATGTATCAAGTCTTACTGATTGTATGTTACTGATTGTATGTATCTAGTCTTACTGATTGTATGTATCTAGTCTTACTGATTGTGTGTATCTAGTCTTACTGATTGTGTGTATCTAGTCTTACTGATTGTATGTATCAAGTCTTACTGATTGTATGTTACTGATTGTATGTATCTAGTCTTACTGATTGTGTGTATCTAGTCTTACTGATTGTATGTATCTAGTCTTACTGCTTGTATGTATCTAGTCTTACTGATTGTGTGTATCAAGTCTTGCTTATTGTATGTATCAAGTCTTACTGATTGTATGTATCTAGTCTTGCTTATTGTATGTATCTAGTCTTGCTTATTGTGTGTATCTAGTCTTACTGATTGTATGTATCTAGTCTTAATGATTGTGTGTATCTAGTCTTACTGATTGTGTGTATCTAGTCTTACTGATTGTGTGTATCAAGTCTTACTGCTTGTGTGTATCTAGTCTTAGTGATTGTGTGTATCTAGTCTTACTGATTGTGTGTATCTAGTCTTACTGATTTTATGTATCAAGTCTTACTGATTGTATGTATCAAGTCTTACTGATTGTATGTATCAAGTCTTACTGATTGTGTGTATCTAATCTCACTGATTGTATGTATCTAGTCTTACTGATTGTATGTATCTAGTCTTACTGATTGTGTGTATCTAGTCTTACTGATTGTGTGTATCTAGTCTTACTGATTTTATGTATCAAGTCTTACTGATTGTATGTATCAAGTCTTACTGATTGTATGTATCAAGTCTTACTGATTGTGTGTATCTAATCTCACTGATTGTATGTATCTAGTCTTACTGATTGTATGTATCTAGTCTTACTGATTGTGTGTATCTAGTCTTACTGATTGTATGTATCTAGTCTTACTGATTGTATGTATCTAGTCTTACTGATTGTATGTATCTAGTCTTACTGATTGTGTGTATCTAGTCTTACTGATTGTATGTATCAAGTCTTACTGAGTGTGTGTATCTAATCTTACTGATTGTATGTACCTAGTCTTACTGATTGTATGTATCTAGTCTTGCTTATTGTATGTATCTAGTCTTACTGATTGTATGTATCTAGTCTTGCTTATTGTGTGTATCTAGTCTTACTGATTGTATGTATCTAGTCTTACTGATTGTGTGTATCTAGTCTTACTGATTGTGTGTATCTAGTCTTACTGATTGTGTGTATCTAGTCTTACTGATTGTGTGTATCTAGTCTTACTGATTGTGTTTATCAAGTCTTACTGATTGTGTGTATCTAGTCTTACTGATTGTATGTATCTAGTCTTACTGATTGTGTTTATCAAGTCTTACTGATTGTATGTATCTAGTCTTACTGATTGTGTTTATCAAGTCTTACTGATTGTGTGTATCTAGTCTTACTGATTGTGTGTATCTAGTCTTACTGATTGTATGTATCAAGTCTTACTGATTGTATGTGTCAAGTCTTACTGATTGTGTGTATCTAATCTTACTGATTGTATGTATCTAGTCTTACTGATTGTGTGTACCTAGTCTTACTGATTGTGTGTATCTAGTCTTACTGATTGTATGTATCAAGTCTTACTGATTGTATGTATCAAGTCTTACTGATTGTGTGTATCTAATCTTACTGATTGTATGTATCTAGTCTTACTGATTGTATGTATCTAATCTTACTGATTGTATGTATCTAATCTTACTGATTGTATGTATCAAGTCTTACTGATTGTATGTTACTGATTGTATGTATCTAGTCTTACTGATTGTGTGTATCTAGTCTTACTGATTGTGTGTATCTAGTCTTACTGATTGTATGTATCTAGTCTTACTGATTGTATGTATCAAGTCTTACTGATTGTATGTTACTGATTGTATGTATCTAGTCTTACTGATTGTGTGTATCTAGTCTTACTGATTGTATGTATCTAGTCTTACTGCTTGTATGTATCTAGTCTTACTGATTGTGTGTATCAAGTCTTGCTTATTGTATGTATCAAGTCTTACTGATTGTATGTATCTAGTCTTGCTTATTGTATGTATCTATTCTTACTGATTGTATGTATCTAGTCTTGCTTATTGTGTGTATCTAGTCTTACTGATTGTATGTATCTAGTCTTAATGATTGTGTGTATCTAGTCTTACTGATTGTGTGTATCTAGTCTTACTGATTGTGTGTATCAAGTCTTACTGATTGTATGTGTCAAGTCTTACTGATTGTGTGTATCTAATCTTACTGATTGTGTGTATCTAGTCTTACTGATTGTATGTATCTAGTCTTACTGATTGTGTGTATCTAGTCTTACTGATTGTGTGTATCTAGTCTTACTGATTGTATGTATCAAGTCTTACTGATTGTATGTATCAAGTCTTACTGATTGTGTGTATCTAATCTTACTGATTGTATGTATCTAGTCTTACTGATTGTATGTATCTAATCTTACTGATTGTATGTATCTAATCTTACTGATTGTATGTATCAAGTCTTACTGATTGTATGTTACTGATTGTATGTATCTAGTCTTACTGATTGTGTGTATCTAGTCTTACTGATTGTGTGTATCTAGTCTTACTGATTGTATGTATCAAGTCTTACTGATTGTATGTTACTGATTGTATGTATCTAGTCTTACTGATTGTGTGTATCTAGTCTTACTGATTGTATGTATCTAGTCTTACTGCTTGTATGTATCTAGTCTTACTGATTGTGTGTATCAAGTCTTGCTTATTGTATGTATCAAGTCTTACTGATTGTATGTATCTAGTCTTGCTTATTGTATGTATCTATTATTACTGATTGTATGTATCTAGTCTTGCTTATTGTGTGTATCTAGTCTTACTGATTGTATGTATCTAGTCTTACTGATTGTGTGTATCTAGTCTTGCTTATTGTATGTATCAAGTCTTACTGATTGTGTGTATCTAGTCTTACTGATTGTGTGTATCTAGTCTTACTGATTGTGTGTATCTAGTCTTACTGATTTTATGTATCAAGTCTTACTGATTGTATGCATCAAGTCTTACTGATTGTATGTATCAAGTCTTACTGATTGTGTGTATCTAATCTCACTGATTGTATGTATCTAGTCTTACTGATTGTATGTATCTAATCTTACTGATTGTATGTATCTAATCTTACTGATTGTATGTATCAAGTCTTACTGATTGTATGTTACTGATTGTATGTATCTAGTCTTACTGATTGTGTGTATCTAGTCTTACTGATTGTGTGTATCTAGTCTTACTGATTGTATGTATCAAGTCTTACTGATTGTATGTTACTGATTGTATGTATCTAGTCTTACTGATTGTGTGTATCTAGTCTTACTGATTGTATGTATCTAGTCTTACTGCTTGTATGTATCTAGTCTTACTGATTGTGTGTATCAAGTCTTGCTTATTGTATGTATCAAGTCTTACTGATTGTATGTATCTAGTCTTGCTTATTGTATGTATCTATTATTACTGATTGTATGTATCTAGTCTTGCTTATTGTGTGTATCTAGTCTTACTGATTGTATGTATCTAGTCTTAATGATTGTGTGTATCTAGTCTTACTGATTGTGTGTATCTAGTCTTACTGATTGTGTGTATCAAGTCTTACTGCTTGTGTGTATCTAGTCTTACTGATTGTGTGTATCTAGTCTTACTGATTTTGTGTATCTAGTCTTACTGATTGTGTGTATCTAATATTACTGATTGTATGTATCTAGTCTTACTGATTGTGTGTATCTAGTCTTACTGATTGTGTGTATCTAGTCTTACTGATTTTATGTATCAAGTCTTACTGATTGTATGTATCAAGTCTTACTGATTTTATGTATCAAGTCTTACTGATTGTGTGTATCTAATCTCACTGATTGTATGTATCTAGTCTTACTGATTGTATGTATCTAGTCTTACTGATTGTGTGTATCTAGTCTTACTGATTGTGTGTATCTAGTCTTACTGATTTTATGTATCAAGTCTTACTGATTGTATGTATCAAGTCTTACTGATTGTATGTATCAAGTCTTACTGATTGTGTGTATCTAATCTCACTGATTGTATGTATCTAGTCTTACTGATTGTATGTATCTAGTCTTACTGATTGTGTGTATCTAGTCTTACTGATTGAATGTATCAAGTCTTACTGAGTGTGTGTATCTAATC
This sequence comes from Bombina bombina, assembly GCF_027579735.1. Taxonomy (NCBI): domain Eukaryota; kingdom Metazoa; phylum Chordata; class Amphibia; order Anura; family Bombinatoridae; genus Bombina; species Bombina bombina. The sequence goes on along the minus strand of NC_069500.1, from coordinate 60,397,206 downwards.
TTACTGATTGTATGTACCTAGTCTTACTGATTGTATGTATCTAGTCTTGCTTATTGTATGTATCTAGTCTTACTGATTTTATGTATCTAGTCTTGCTTATTGTGTGTATCTAGTCTTACTGATTGTATGTATCTAGTCTTACTGATTGTGTGTATCTAGTCTTACTGATTGTGTGTATCTAGTCTTACTGATTGTATGTATCTAGTCTTACTGATTGTGTGTATCTAGTCTTACTGATTGTGTGTATCTAGTCTTACTGCTTGTATGTATCTAGTCTTACTGATTGTGTGTATCTAGTCTTACTGATTGTATGTATCTAGTCTTACTGCTTGTATGTATCTTGTCTTACTGATTGTGTGTATCAAGTCTTGCTTATTGTATGTATCAAGTCTTACTGATTGTATGTATCTAGTCTTGCTTATTGTATGTATCTATTCTTACTGATTGTATGTATCTAGTCTTGCTTATTGTGTGTATCTAGTCTTACTGATTGTATGTATCTAGTCTTAATGATTGTGTGTATCTAGTCTTACTGATTGTGTGTATCTAGTCTTACTGATTGTGTGTATCTAGTCTTACTGATTGTATGTATCAAGTCTTACTTATTGTGTGTATCTAGTCTTACTGATTGTATGTATCAAGTCTTACTGATTGTGTGTATCTAGTCTTACTGATTGTGTGTATCTAGTCTTACTGATTGTATGTATCTAGTCTTACTGATTGTGTGTATCTAGTCTTCCTGATTGTGTGTATCTAGTCTTACTGATTGTGTGTATCTAGTCTTGCTGATTGTGTTTATCAAGTCTTACTGATTGTGTGTATCTAGTCTTACTGATTGTATGTATCTAGTCTTACTGATTGTGTGTATCTAGTCTTACTGATTGTATGTATCAAGTCTTACTGATTGTATGTATCAAGTCTTACTGATTGTATGTGTCAAGTCTTACTGATTGTGTGTATCTAATCTTACTGATTGTATGTATCTAGTCTTACTGATTGTGTGTATCTAGTCTTACTGATTGTGTGTATCTAGTCTTACTGATTGTATGTATCAAGTCTTACTGATTGTATGTATCAAGTCTTACTGATTGTGTGTATCTAATCTTACTGATTGTATGTATCTAGTCTTACTGATTGTATGTATCTAATCTTACTGATTGTATGTATCAAGTCTTACTGATTGTATGTTATTGATTGTATGTATCTAGTCTTACTGATTGTGTGTATTTAGTCTTACTGATTGTGTGTATCTAGTCTTACTGATTGTATGTATCAAGTCTTACTGATTGTATGTTACTGATTGTATGTATCTAGTCTTACTGATTGTGTGTATCTAGTCTTACTGATTGTATGTATCTAGTCTTACTGCTTGTATGTATCTAGTCTTACTGATTGTGTGTATCAAGTCTTGCTTATTGTATGTATCAAGTCTTACTGATTGTATGTATCTAGTCTTGCTTATTGTATGTATCTATTCTTACTGATTGTATGTATCAAGTCTTACTTATTGTGTGTATCTAGTCTAACTGATTGTATGTATCTAGTCTTAATGATTGTGTGTATCTAGTCTTACTGATTGTGTGTATCTAGTCTTACTGATTGTGTGTATCAAGTCTTACTGCTTGTGTGTATCTAGTCTTACTGATTGTGTGTATCTAGTCTTACTGATTGTGTGTATCTAGTCTTACTGATTGTGTGTATCTAATATTACTGATTGTATGTATCTAGTCTTACTGATTGCGTGTATCTAGTCTTACTGATTGTATGTATCTAGTCTTACTGATTGTATGTATCTAGTCTTACTGATTGTATGTTACTGATTGTATGTATCTAGTCTTACTGATTGTATGTTACTGATTGTATGTATCTAGTCTTACTGATTGTATGTATCTAGTCTTACTGATTGTATGTATCTAGTCTTACTGATTGTATGTATCCAGTCTTACTGATTGTATGTATCAAGTCTTACTGATTGTATGTTACTGATTGTATGTATCTAGTCTTACTGATTGTATGTATCTAGTCTTACTGATTGTATGTATCTAGTCTTACTGATTGTATGTATCCAGTCTTACTGATTGTATGTATCAAGTCTTACTGATTGTATGTTACTGATTGTATGTATCTAGTCTTACTGATTGTATGTATCTAGTCTTACTGATTGTGTGTATCAAGTCTTACTGATTGTATGTTACTGATTGTGTGTATCTAGTCTTACTGATTGTATGTATCTAGTCTTACTGATTGTATGTATCTAGTCTTACTGATTGTATGTATCTAGTCTTACTGATTGTATGTATCTAGTCTTACTGCTTGTGTGTATCTAGTCTTACTGATTGTGTGTATCTAGTCTTACTGATTATATGTATCTAGTCTTACTGATTGTATGTATCAAGTCTTACTGATTGTATGTATCTAGTCTTACTTATTGTGTGTATCTAGTCTTACTGATTGTGTGTATCAAGTCTTACTGATTGTGTGTATCTAGTCTTACTGATTGTGTGTATCTAATCTTACTGATTGTATGTATCTAGTCTTACTGATTGTATGTATCTAGTCTTACTGATTGTATATATCTAGTCTTACTGATTGTATGTATCTAGTCTTACTGATTGTATGTATCTAGTCTTACTGATTGTATGTTACTGATTGTATGTATCTAGTCTTACTGATTGTATGTATCTAGTCTTACTGATTGTATGTATCTAGTCTTACTGATTGTATGTATCTAGTCTTACTGATTTTGTGTATCTAGTCTTACTGATTGTATGTATCAAGTCTTACTGATTGTATGTATCTAGTCTTACTGCTATTCGGGCTTTTTACCAACTTTATTTATACCCTGTCACTAAACACCGCCATTATACTAAAATGTTTAACCTCTATCCCGCCGCAACATTAATAAAGCTATTAACTCCTATCCCTCCGCTCCCGGACCCCTCCGCAACTAAATAAAGTTATTAACTCCTATCCCGCCGCTCCCGGACCCCTCTGCAACTTAATAAATATATTAACCCCTATCCCGCCACTCCCGGACCCCACTGCCGCAAAATAACTGTATTAACCCTTAAACCCCTGTCCTCCCACATCACTACCACTTACTAAACCTATTAACCCATAAACTGCCAGCCCCCACATTGCCATAAACTAAATTAAGCTATTAACCCTTAAACCTAACAACCCGCTAACTTTACATTATAATTACCTCATCCCTATCTTATAATAAATTTAAAATTACCTTTAGAATTAAAATAAACTATATTAAACTATTAATTAACCTACCCTAACTATTATACTACACTTCAATTAAACTATATTAAACTATTAATTAACCTACTCTATTATACTAAAATTACATTAAACTACAAATTAAATTAACTATATTACTTATTTAAAAACCTAACCCTACTCAAATTATTTAAATCTACAATTAAAAATGACTAAGCTACAAAAAAATAAAAAACACTAAGTTACAAAAAATAAAAAACACAAACAGCCAGATTACGAGTTTTGCGTTATGAGTGGCTCGGTAATAACTTGCAAGTTATTTCCACCGCTCACCTTTAAAAGCACTGCTATTACAGGTTTTCCAAAACCCAGCATTTGTGGGCAATATGGCAGCTTTGAGCTCCATACCGTACACAAATACCAGCGCTGCTTTGAGCTGCTTTTATGTGCTCATGCACGATTTTCCCATAGACATCAATGGGGAGAGATGGCTAAAAAAAAGCCTAACACCTGAAAATTTATGTTTAAACCTAACACCCTAACATAAACCCAGAGTCTAAACACCCCTAATCTGCTGCCACCGACATCGCCAACACCTATATTACATTTATTAACCCCTAATCTGCCACTCCCGACATCGCCGACACGACCTACAATTATTAACCCCTATTCTGCCGCCCCCAATATTGCCGCCACCCACCTACACTTATTGACCCCTAATCTGCCGCCCCCAATGTCGCCGTCGCCTACCTACACTTATTAACCCCTAATCTTCTGCCCCCAATGTCGCCGCTTCCACTATACTAAACTAATTAGCCCCTAAACCTCTGGCCTCCCACATCACTAACACTAAATAAATATATTAACCCCTAAACCTAAATCTAATCTAATCTAAATAAAAATTACTATTATTACCTAAATAATAAGACTAAATACTTACCTGTAAAATAAACCCTAAGCCAGCTACAATATAACTAATAGTTACATTGTATCTATCTTAGGTTTTATTTTTATTTTACAGGTAAATTTGTATTTATTTTAACTAGGTAGACTAGTTAGTAAATAGTTATTAAGTATATCTTGCAATCAATGAGAAAAAGGTAGATCAGCTTTGCTTGAGTAAATGGTATCTCACAGCCAGCAACCAGTTACAAGTCACAGCTCAGCAGCATCTCCCCCTATCTCTCTCTTTCATTGACTTATATAAGCTTTTTAATCACTGGTGAGTTTGAAAACGCCCAAACGGAAACCTTGTCTCAGATTGGCCCTCGTGCTTGTCCCTGCTGATTGGATATCTGGAATGTATGTTGCCAAGGAGATGCATTCTTTAACAGCCAATGATCTCCTGGCTGTAATACCTGTATCGCAACACCGGACCTTGTCCATCGGGGGCAGCAGACAAGACAAAACAGATTCCTTTTAACCATATCTAGCATTTCTGTTTCTAAATCTTACATATCCCATATAATGATTATGTTAAACAATACTATAACATTGCATTTATCACTTACAATCTGAATTCCAGGCAGGGTGGTATCATGTGAATTTTCTGATCATTTTGATATGAAACATCATGTGCTTTTTAATATTACTTTCTCCAACATTGGTGTGTCCGGTCCACGGCGTCATCCATAACTTGTGGGAATATTCTCTTCCCCAACAGGAAATGGCAAAGAGCACAGCAAAAGCTGTCCATATAGTCCCTCCTAGGCTCCGCCCACCCCAGTCATTCTCTTTGCCGCTGAACAAGCAGCATCTCCACGGAGATGGTGAAGAGTATGTGGTGTTTAAAACAAAGTAAGGACAGTACTGCCACAGATAGTAAAGTTGCCCAAGATGATTCATCAGATGAAGGGAGTAGACATAGTTCTACATCATCTCCTTCTGTGTCTACACCAGTTTTGCCCACGCAGGAGACCCCTAGTACTTCTAGCGCGCCAATGCTTGTTACTATGCAACAATTGACGGCAGTAATGGATAACTCCATAGCAAATATTTTATCCAAAATGCCTGCATTTCAGAGAAAGCGCGATTGCTCTGTTTTAAACACTGTAGAGCAGGAGGGCGCTGATGATAATTGCTCTGTCATGCCCTCACACCAATCTGAAGTGGCCATGAGGGAGGTTTTGTCAGATGGGGAAATTTCTGATTCAGGTAGAATTTCTCAACAGGCAGAACCTGATGTTGTGACATTTAAATTTAAATTAGAGCATCTCCGCGCACTGCTTAAGGAGGTGCTATCTACTCTGGATGATTGTGACAACCTGGTCATTCCAGAAAAATTGTGCAAGATGGACAAGTTCCTAGAGGTTCTGGTGCACCCCGACGCTTTTCCTATACCCAAGCGGGTGGCGGACATAGTGAATAAGGAGTGGGAGAAGCCCGGCATACCTTTTGTCCCCCCTTCTATATTTAAGAAATTATTTCCTATGGTCGACCCCAGAAAGGACTTATGGCAGACAGTCCCTAAGGTCGAGGGGGCAGTTTCTACACTAGCTAAGCGCACTACTATTCCTATCGAGGATAATTGTGCTTTCAAAGATCCTATGGATAAAAAATTGGAGGGTTTGCTTAAAAATATTTTTGTACAGCAAGGTTACCTCCTGCAACCTATTTCGTGCATTATTCCTGTCACTACAGCAGCGTGGTTCTGGTTCGAGGAACTAGAAAAGTCGCTCAGTAGGGAGACTCCGTATGAGGAGGTTATGGACAGAATTCACGCACTTAAGTTAGCTAATTCCTTTATTTTAGATGCCGCTTTGCAGTTAGCTAGATTAGCGGCGAAAAATTCAGGGTTTGCAATTGTGGCGCGCAGAGCGCTCTGGCTAAAGTCTTGGTCAGCGGATGTATCTTCCAAGACAAAATTGCTTAATATCCCTTTCAAGGGTAAAACCCTTTTTGGGCCAGAATTGAAAGAGATTATCTCAGACATCACTGGGGGTAAGGGCCACGCCCTCCCACAAGATAGGCCTTTCAAGGCCAAGAATAAGTCTAATTTTCGTTCCTTTCACAATTTCAGGAACGGACCGGCCTCCAACTCTGCAGCCTCTAGACAAGAGGGTAATGCTTCGCAAACCAAACCGGCTTGGAAACCGATGCAAGGCTGGAACAAGGGTAAGCAGGCCAAGAAGCCTGCTGCTGCTACCAAAACAGCATGAAGGAGTAGCCCCCGATCCGGGACCGGATCTAGTAGGGGGCAGACTTTCTCTCTTCGCTCAGGCTTGGGCAAGAGATGTTCAGGATCCCTGGGCACTAGAAATAGTTTCTCAGGGTTATCTTCTGGAATTCAAGGAACTACCCCCAAAGGGAAGGTTCCACATGTCTCACTTATCTTCAAACCAAATAAAGAGACAGGCATTCTTACATTGTGTAGAAGACCTGTTAAAAATGGGAGTGATACACCCAGTTCCAACTGTGGAACAAGGAATGGGGTTTTACTCAAATCTGTTTGTAGTTCCCAAAAAAGAGGGAACTTTCAGACCAATTCTGGATTTAAAGATTCTAAACAAATTTCTCAGAGTGCCATCGTTCAAAATGGAAACTATTCGAACGATTTTACCTACAATCCAGGAGGGTCAATTTATGACTACCGTGGATCTAAAGGATGCGTATCTACATATTCCTATCCACAAAGATCATCATCAGTTCCTAAGGTTCGCCTTTCTGGACAAACATTACCAGTTTGTGGCTCTCCCATTCGGGCTAGCCACTGCTCCAAGGATTTTCACAAAGGTACTCGGGTCCCTTCTAGCGGTTCTAAGACCAAGGGGCATTGCAGTGGCACCTTACTTGGACGACATTCTGATACAAGCGTCGTCTCTTTCAAAGGCAAAGGCTCACACAGACATCGTTCTGGCCTTTCTCAGATCTCACGGGTGGAAGGTGAACATAGAAAAGAGTTCCCTGTCTCAGTCGACAAGAGTTCCTTTCTTAGGGACAATAATAGATTCTTTAGAAATGAAGATTTTCCTGACAGATGTCAGAAAGTCAAAACTTCTAAACGCTTGTCAAGTTCTTCACTCTGTTCCACGACCTTCCATAGCTCAGTGCATGGAAGTAGTAGGGTTGATGGTTGCAGCAATGGACATAGTTCCTTTTGCGCAAATTCATCTAAGACCATTACAACTGTGCATGCTGAAACAGTGGAATGGGGACTATACAGACTTGTCTCCAGTGATTCAAGTAGATCAGAAGACCAGAGACTCACTATGTTGGTGGCTAACCCAGGATCACCTGTCCCAGGGAATGAGCTTCCGCAGACCAGAGTGGGTCATCGTCACGACCGATGCCAGTCTAGTGGGCTGGGGTGCGGTCTGGGACTCCCTGAAAGCTCAGGGTCTATGGTCTCGGGAAGAGTCTCTTCTCCCGATAAACATTCTGGAACTGAGAGCGATATTCAATACTCTCAGGGCTTGGCCTCAACTAGCAAAGGCCAGATTCATAAGATTCCAATCAGACAACATGACGACTGTTGCTTACATCAACCATCAGGGGGGAACAAGGAGTTCCCTGGCGATGAGAGGAGTGACCAAAATCATAAAATGGGCGGAGGATCACTCCTGCCACCTATCTGCGACCCACATCCCAGGAGTGGAAAACTGGGAGGCGGATTATCTGAGTCGTCAGACATTCCATCCGGGGGAATGGGAACTCCACCCGGAGATATTTGCCCAGTTGACTCAATTATGGGGCATTCCAGACATGGATCTGATGGCGTTTTGTCAGAACTTCAAGGTTCCTTGCTACGGGTCCAGATCCAGGGATCCCAAGGCGACTCTAGTGGATGCATTAGTAGTGCCTTGGGCCTTCAACCTAGCTTATGTGTTTCCACCGTTTCCTCTCATTCCCAGGCTGGTAGCCAGGATCAAACAGGAGAGGGCCTCGGTGATCTTGATAGCTCCTGCGTGGCCACGCAGGACTTGGTATGCAGACCTGGTGAATATGTCATCGGCTCCACCATGGAAGCTACCTTTGAGACAGGATCTTCTAGTACAGGGTCCATTTGAACATCCAAATCTAGTTTCTCTCCAGCTGACGGCTTGGAAATTGAACGCTTGATTTTATCTAAGCGTGGGTTTTCGGATTCTGTGATAGATACTCTGGTACAAGCCAGAAAACCTGTAACTAGAAAAATTTACCATAAAATATGGAAAAGATATATCTGTTGGTGTGAATCCAAGGGATTCTCATGGAGTAAGATCAAAATTCCTAGGATCCTTTCCTTTCTCCAAGAAGGTTTGGATAAGGGATTATCAGCGAGTTCTCTAAAGGGACAGATTTCTGCTTTATCTGTCTTGTTACACAAACGACTGGCAGCTGTGCCAGATGTTCAAGCTTTTGTTCAGGCTTTGGTCAGGATCAAGCCTGTTTACAGACCTTTGACTCCTCCCTGGAGTCTGAATTTAGTTCTTTCAGTTCTTCAAGGGGTTCCGTTTGAACCTCTACATTCCATAGATAGCAAGATGTTATCTTGGAAAGTTCTGTTTTTGGTTGCTATTTCTTCTGCTAGAAGAGTTTCTGAGTTATCTGCTCTGCAGTGTAATCCGCCCTATCTGGTGTTCCATTCAGATAAGGTTGTTTTGCGTACTAAACCTGGTTTCCTTCCAAAGGTTGTTTCTAACAAGAATATTAACCAGGAAATAGTTGTGCCTTCTTTGTGTCCGAATCCAGTTTCAAAGAAGGAACGTTTGTTACACAATTTAGATGTAGTTCGTGCTTTGAAGTTCTATTTAGAAGCAACAAAGGATTTCAGACAAACGTCTTCTCTGTTTGTCATTTATTCTGGCAAGAGGAGAGGTCAAAAAGCTACTGCTACCTCTCTTTCCTTTTGGCTGAAAAGCATCATCCGATTGGCTTATGAGACTGCCGGACGGCAGCCTCCCGAACGCATCACAGCTCACTCTACTAGGGCTGTGGCTTCCACATGGGCCTTCAAGAACAAGGCTTCTGTTGATCAGATATGTAAGGCAGCGACTTGGTCTTCACTGCACACTTTTACCAAATTCTACAAATTTGATACTTTTGCTTCTTCGGAGGCTATTTTTGGGAGAAAGGTTTTGCAAGCCGTGGTGCCTTCCGTTTAGGTAACCTGATTGGCTCCCTCCCTTCATCCGTGTCCTAAAGCTTTGGTATTGGTTCCCACAAGTTATGGATGACGCCGTGGACCGGACACACCAATGTTGGAGAAAACAGAATTTATGCTTACCTGATAAATTACTTTCTCCAACGGTGTGTCCGGTCCACGGCCCGCCCTGGTTTTTTAATCAGGTTTGATGAATTTCTTTCTTTAACTACAGTCACCACGGCACCCTATAGTTTCTCCTGTTTTTTCTCCTGTCCGTCGGTCGAATGACTGGGGTGGGCGGAGCCTAGGAGGGACTATATGGACAGCTTTTGCTGTGCTCTTTGCCATTTCCTGTTGGGGAAGAGAATATTCCCACAAGTTTTGGATGACGCCGTGGACCGGACACACCATTGGAGAAAGTAATTTATCAGGTAAGCATAAATTCTGTTTTATATTAAAAGAATTATATTGCTAATTATTAGCTTAAAATCCATTACAATTTTATTAGTATCCTGGCATTTATATACAAATAACAGCCTATTTTGTATTTAGTATTGTATTCCAACATGAATATACCATATTTCACGTTTCTAATAAATCTTGGATGTATGAATCCTTTCTATGCAGATCTGAAATTATATGTCTAAAAAATAAAAACAGTACAGAGGTTATTATTCTGATACAGTTAAACATTTTAGACCGACTAAAAATAGTTACCTACCAAGCTTAGACCTAGATTTGGAGTTTGGCGTTAGCCATGAAAACCAGCGTTAGAGGCTCCTAACGCTGGTTTTAGGCTACCGCCGGTATTTTGAGTCACTCAAAATAGGGTCTAACGCTCACTTTTCATCCGCGACTTTTCCATACCGCAGATCCCCTTACGTAAATTGCGTATCCTATCTTTTCAATGGGATCTTTCTAACTCCGGTATTTAGAGTCGTTTCTGAAGTGAGCGTTAGACATCTAACGACAAAACTCCAGCCGCAGGAAAAAAGTCAGTAGTTAAGAGCTTTCTGGGCTAACGCCGGTTTATAAAGCTCTTAACTACTGTGCTCTAAAGTACACTAACACCCATAAACTACCTATGTACCCCTAAACCGAGGTCCCCCCACATCGCCGACACTCGAATAATTTTTTTTAACCCCTAATCTGCCGACCGCCACCTACGTTATCCTTATGTACCCCTAATCTGCTGCCCCTAACACCGCCGACTCCTGTATTATATTTATTAACCCCTAACCTGCCCCCCACAACGTCGCCTCCACCTACCTACACTTATTAACCCCTAATCTGCCGACCGCAAAGCGCCGCCACCTACGTTATCCTTATGTACCCCTAATCTGCTGCCCCTAACACCGCCGACCCCTATATTATATTTATTAACCCCTAATCTGCCCCCCACAACGTCGCAGCCAGCTACCTACAATAATTAACCCCTAATCTGCCGACCGCAAAGCGCCGCCACCTACGTTATCCTTATGTACCCCTAATCTGCTGCCCCTAACACCGCCGACCCCTATATTATATTTATTAACCCCTAATCTGCCCCCCACAACGTCGCAGCCAGCTACCTACAATAATTAACCCCTAATCTGCCGACCGCAAAGCGCCGCCACCTACGTTATCCTTATGTACCCCTAATCTGCTGCCCCTAACACCGCCGACCCCTATATTATATTTATTAACCCCTAACCTGCCCCCCACAACGTCGCCTCCACCTGCCTACACTTATTAACCCCTAATCTGCCGACCAGAGCTCACCGCTATTCTAATAAATGTATTAACCCCTAAAGCTAAGTCTAACCCTAACACTAACACCCCCCTAAATTAAATATAATTTACATCTAACGAAATTAATTAACTCTTATTAAATAAATTATTCCTATTTAAAGATAAATACTTACCTGTAAAATAAATCCTAATATAGCTACAATATAAATTATAATTATATTATAGCTATTTTAGGATTAATATTTATTTTACAGGCAACTTTGTATTTATTTTAACCAGGTACAATAGCTATTAAATAGTTAAGAACTATTTAATAGCTAAAATAGTTAAAATAATTACAAATTTACCTGTAAAATAAATCCTAACCTAAGTTACAAATAAACCTAACACTACACTATCAATAAATTAATTAAATAAACTACCTACAATTACCTACAATTAACCTAACACTACACTATCAATAAATTAATTAAATACAATTCCTACAAATAAATACAATTAAATAAACTAGCTAAAGTACAAAAAATAAAAAAGAACTAAGTTACAAAAAATAAAAAAATATTTACAAATAAGAAAAATATTACAACAATTTTAAACTAATTACACCTACTCTAAGCCCCCTAATAAAATAACAAAGCCCCCCAAAATAAAAAAATGCCCTACCCTATTCTAAATTACTAAAGTTCAAAGCTCTTTTACCTTACCAGCCCTGAACAGGGCCCTTTGCGGGGCATGCCCCAATGAATTCAGCTCTTTTGCCTGAAAAAAAAAACATACAATCCCCCCCCCAACATTACAACCCACCACCCACATACCCCTAATCTAACCCAAACCCCCCTTAAATAAACCTAACACTAAGCCCCTGAAGATCATCCTACCTTGTCTTCACCTCACCAGGTATCACCGATCCGTCCTGGCTCCAAAATCTTCATCCAACCCAAGCGGGGGCTGGCGATCCATCATCCGGTGGCTGAAGAGGTCCAGAAGAGGCTCCAAAGTCTTCATCCTATCCGGGAAGAAGAGTAGATCCGGACCGGCAACCATCATCTTCCAAGCGGCATCTTCTATCTTCATCCGATGAGGACCGGCTCCATCCTGAAGACCTCCGACGCGGACCCATCTTCATCCGGCGACGTCCAACTGAAGAATGAAGGTTCCTTTAAGGGACGTCATCCAAGATGGCGTCCCTCGAATTCCGATTGGCTGATAGGATTCTATCAGCCAATCGGAATTAAGGTAGGGATATTCTGATTGGCTGATGGAATCAGCCAATCAGAATCAAGTTCAATCCGATTGGCTGATCCAATCAGCCAATCAGATTGAGCTTGCATTCTATTGGCTGTTCCGATCAGCCAATAGATTGCGAGCTCAATCTGATTGGCTGATTGAATCAGCCAATCGGATTGAACTTGATTCTGATTGGCTGATTCCATCAGCCAATCAGAATATTCCTACCTTAATTCCGATTGGCTGATAGAATCCTATCAGCCAATCGGAATTCGAGGGACGCCATCTTGGATGACGTCCCTTAAAGGAACCGTCATTCTTCGTTAGTGCGTCGGGCCAGCAGGATGTTCCGCGTCGGAGGTCTGCAAGATGGATCCGGAAGAAAGAAGATTGAAGATGCCGTTGATAGAAGACTTCATCCGGATCATGGACCTCTTCAGCTCCCGCTTGGATGAAGACTTCATCCGGATTATGGACCTCTTCAGCTCCCGCTTGGATGAAGACTTCAGCCGGATCATGGACCTCTTCAGCCCCCCGCTTGGGCTTGGATCAGGACATCGGAGGAGCTCTTCTGGACAGATCGTTGAACCCGGTGAGGTGAAGACAAGGTAGGAAGATCTTCAGGGGCTTAGTGTTAGGTTTATTTAAGGGGGGTTTGGGTTAGATTAGGGGTATGTGGGTGGTGGGTTGTAATGTTGGGGGGCTTGGGTATTTTTTTTTTTACAGGCAAAAGAGCTGAACTTCTTGGGGCATGCCCCGCAAAGGGCCCTGTTCAGGGCTGGTAAGGTAAAAGAGCTTTGAACTTTAGTAATTTAGAATAGGGTAGGGCATTTTTTTATTTTGGGGGGCTTTGTTATTTTATTAGGGGGCTTAGAGTAGGTGTAATTAGTTTAAAATTGTTGTAATATTTTTCTGATGTTTGTAAATATTTTTTTATTTTTTGTAACTTAGTTCTTTTTTATTTTTTGTACTTTAGCAAGTTTATTTAATTGTATTTATTTGTAGGAATTGTATTTAATTAATTTATTGATAGTGTAGTGTTAGGTTATTTGTAGGTAATTGTAGGTAGTTTATTTAATTAATTTATTGATAGTATAGTGTTAGGTTTAATTGTAACTTAGGTTAGGATTTCTTTTACAGGTAAATTTGTAATTATTTTAACTATTTTAGCTATTAAATAGTTCTTAACTATTTAATAGCTATTGTACCTGGTTAAAATAAATACAAAGTTACCTGTAAAATAAATATTAATCCTAAAATAGCTATAATATAATTATAATTTATATTGTAGCTATATTAGGATTTATTTTACAGGTAAGTATTTAGCTTTAAATAGGAATAATTTATTTAATAAGAGTTAATTAATTTTGTTAGATTAAAATTATATTTAATTTAGGGGGGTGTTAGTGTTAGGGTTAGACTTAGCTTTAGGGGTTAATACATTTATTAGAATAGCGGCGAGATTGGGTCGGCAGATTAGGGGTTAATAATTGAAGTTAGGTGTCGGCGATATTAGGGAGGGCAGATTAGGGGTTAATACTATTTATTATAGGGTTAGTGAGGCGGATTAGGGGTTAATAACTTTATTATAGTAGCGCTCAGGTACGGTCGGCAGATTAGGGGTTAATAAGTGTAGTTAGGTGGAGGCGACGTTGTGGGGGGCAGATTAGGGGTTAATAAATATAATATAGGGGTCGGCGATGTTAGGGCAGCAGATTAGGGGTACATAAGGATAATGTAAGTAGCGGCGGTTTACGGAGCGGCAGATTAGGGGTTAATAATAATATGCAGGGGTCAGCGATAGCGGGGGCGGCAGATTAGGGGTTAATAAGTGTAAGGTTAGGGGTGTTTAGACTCGGGGTACATGTTAAAGTGTTAGGTGCAGACGTAGGAAGTGTTTCCCCATAGCAAACAATGGGGCTGCGTTAAGAGCTGAACGCGGCTTTTTTGCAGGTGTTAGGTTTTTTTTCAGCTCAAACAGCCCCATTGTTTCCTATGGGAGAATCGTGCACAAGCACGTTTTTGAGGCTGGCCGCTTGCGTAAGCAACTCTGGTATCGAGAGTTGAAGCTGCGTTAAAAATGCTCTACGCTCCTTTTTTGGAGCCTAACGCAGCCTTTATGTGGACTCTCAATACCAGAGTTATTTTTATGGTGCGGCCAGAAAAAAGCCGGCGTTAGTTTTTCGGGTCGTTACCGACAAAACTCCAAATCTAGCCGTTAGTAAATACTCATGTAATATTAGAAAATTAGACACTCTCCCAAATTTCTATATTTAATACATTCTGAGGCATTCATTCAAAAACAAAAAAAAATGTTTATTTTCTGTATTTCAAAGTTACATCTTAACATGTGCCCTTAGTTCACAGGGGGTCACTTAACACATGGCTGCTAAACCATAGTTCCCTTGGAAAACATTTGTATTTTCAACATCTTCCCAGACGGCTCGACACCCTCGTTGGCAGGAAGCCCATACATGGGCATGTACTCCGATCTAGACACCATGTGTATCTCTGTCTGAAAAAGATCTAATCTCATCAAGTGGTGAGGTGAGAGAAAAAAAATGTTTTAAAATTTGTATTTCCAGCTAGGGAGCAAATGCTTTAGTGTCAAAGTCTCTGGAGACATTCTCTCTGCAATTTAGTATTGAGATGTGTATTCAGATTGTGGGAGTATTGTGAATCAAATCCTGACATCAGAATTCCAACCCTATTTCAGTAATATCTGATAAAATATGGTTTCATACCTAAACACATTCCCTTGTCCTATTTACATATATATATATATATATATATATATATATATATATATATATATATATATATATATATATATATATATATATATATATATATATATCCTCAATGTGTATCTGCACTCTCAATGTCCAATAGTCGCCAACCAGGGTGCCAGATCAGTAAGTATTCATAGTAATCTGCAACATAGGACTGCACTCACTGGATTTATGTAAAAAATCTCTTTAATTAGGTAACGTTTCGGAGCACGCAGGCTCCTTCCTCAGACCAATACAAAACATGCAACTAAACACTGTATCTTATAAACATATTGAGCCCCACCCACCACCAAATTAACTGTGCATTGCGGCAAAACTGGGGTTGTCATAGTGATAACCCCTAACCCCCTCAGTGTTACCATACTACTAATCAAACAATTCCTAGGATAATTCATAAAAGCTTCAAAGTTGTATAGGTGGTACAATAAATGCATGAGCCACAAAAAGTGCCTATTACTAAATGTAAAGCTAAACATCCATGTGTTCCAGTACATACATAAATGGATTAATTAGATAAGAGATATATGACTGCCAAAACATTTCATATTGGTGTAAATTAGACCTTCATATGTGATATATAGACATATAGACATATATGGCAGTACAGCAGTGCATTACATATAGTCACATCGGTTATACATGTATTAGTCATTACATCAGAGTAGCACTGTGTAACCCTCTTATTGTGTTGAACTGTGAGTTCATATTAACGTTTATGATATGCCGTTCCCACTAGGTGATAATGTATCTGCAGCTGATCTCTATTCAATCATATTTAGGGACTCGTACTGTAAACCCTTAAAGCAGCATTATCACTCTTACCTTATGTATTACTTTATAATATGTCTGTATATATTGTGTTTTAAGGTCAGATTAGGCTCCCAATCTTCTGTAGGACAGATCGTTGCATGAACAAAAACGTAGCTAAAAGAACGGGCCACTAGATTGTATTAGGCGCCCAGAGAAGCAGCTCCGGCGCCCGTACTGCTCATTAGCATAGCGCATGGCTAATTTACATAAGTTGATGACGTATGCGCGTGTATCTGCGCGTCGTCATGGTGACCCAGCAGGGCGTTAGGCAATATGCGATCGTGACCGCTTGTGTTACATCGTGTTAGCTATAGTCAAAGCCTTAATATGGGACACACTTAAAGGAATATTCCTTTAGCAAGGGCATACAAAATAAAAAATAAAGATTTAAAATTTATATTTCACACTGAGTGGGCTGAGAGCATCGTAATGGATGTATATATATGTGTCACCACTGTATTACTGACATACATCTAAGTGTCTCATAAGGCTAACCACATTATGTATAAAGTTTGTACATATACTTTAAGTTAGGCACACTAAGTATGACAGACTACGTGTGGGGTCAGTTCAGATAGAATTGAAAGTTTTTTACATTAACACATATGTGTATACAAATATTTAATAATAGTACAGTCTAGGACCTTGTGCAAGAAATCCATAGAAATGCAGAAGGCTGTGTAAATCTTTGTAGCCTATTCAACAATAAAACAGCCATAGGGTTAGACTACGTGTGGGGTCAGTTCAGATAGAACTGAAAGTTTTTTACATTAACACATATGTGTATACAAATATTTAATAATAGTACAGTCTAGGACCTTGTGCCTGGACCCTCATGAGTCCATTCAGTAAAACCTCAAAATATATCATTGGTTTACTGTTATAAATGGCAATCAAAGTGACATCACATTCTCCCGAATAGCTTAGTATAGGTTTAGCAATATAGTGTTATTAGATTGTTAATGTCTTTAGGTCAAAAAAAAGTCTGTATCAGTCCTACTGAAAACAGATCCTGTGTTAGGTTGCCAGGAACAAACACAGTGTACTCCAACTAGTTCAAGAATACCATAGGTGTCCCATTAATACCCATATGTCACGTATTAAAGTGACCTGCTTCCATCACTAAGTAGCCAACACACAGGCCCATAAATGACACTTAAGTTGGACCCACCAAGTGTGTATCACACTAGGGCATATGAAACTCACTGGTTAGCTAATCAACTATAGTGTGTCCAGGCAAGTCCTGTACCTTATCTGTGCTCCGCTGGTCCAACATCATGACCTGACTTGTGTCCCACAATCGCGGGTGGAATGCACCAGGTGCCTCATCACAAGATCGGAATGTAAAGTAGCCATTGTAGCTTAGTTTCAGAGGAAGCAGTGCCAGTCATTGGACATATTCAGGCCTTTGGGGTATAGGGTACCAAGTCTATGAATCCATCTCGCTTCCATCTGGAGTAGGGTTCTATCTCTGTCCCCACCTCGTTTGAGGGATGGAACGTGGTCAATCAAGATGAACCTTAAATCTGTTACTTTATGTTTGGCCATAAGGAAATGTCTTGCCACAGGTTGGTCCGAAGTTCCTTTATCCAGGGCGCTTCTTATGGCTGATCTATGGTTCGCCATTCTGAGACGTGCATTGTCCGTCGTTTTTCCTACATAAAATTGGCCACAGCAGCAACTCAATAGATAGATCACATGAGTCGTCGTACAGGTGATATAATGTCTTATTGTGTACTTTTGAGTAGTGTGTGGATGTCTAAACACTTTACATGGGATCATTCCACTGCAAGTTGTGCATCCCAGGCATCTGTAGCAGCCCTTTTTCTTTGTCATAAGCCATTGCTGTTTCATATAGCATTGCTGTGGGTCTGTAGCCATGAGTAGATCCCTTAGACTCCTTCCACGTCTATACCCCATAATGGGGGGGTCCATATGTGTAAATGGTAAACTCTGGTCAGTCGCTAGGATCTCCCATCTATTTCTGATGTCCTGTGCCATCTTGTCTTTCCCTTTATTATAGGTGGTGGTGAATATCATCCTTTCCTTTTTGGTCTGTGCCAGACATTTAGACTGGTGATCCTCCTGAGTAATGATCTCATCAATGACACCCTGTATGAGCTCCATCTTGTATCCCCTTTGTAGGAACTTCTCTGTCATCATTTGTAGTTGTGGTTCACGGTTACTATTTTCAGTATTATTTCTTAATACTCGGATCATCTGTGACTTTATGATCGCCTTTCTGGTGTGTGGAGGATGGTTACTGGATGCCTCAAGAATAGAGTTTCGATCAGTTGGTTTGGTGTATAGAGTTGTGAATAGTTTGCCTCCTTTCTTATAGATTCTTAGATCCAGAAAGTCAATACTGTTCAGGTCATATTTCAACTCGAATTTAATTGGGGATTCAAGTGTGTTAAGTTGTACTACCCATTCCTTCAAGGATTCCTCCGTGCCCTGCCATATGAGGAAGACATCATCAATGTACCTTTTGAAATGTCTTATTGTATCAATATTGTATACATCTATGATATCACGCTCATATCGCTCCATGTACAAGTTAGCGTAAGATGGGGCCATGTTCGACCCCATTGCTGTCCCCATAAGCTGTTGGTAGAACGTACTTTCAAAGCGAAAGTAGTTGAGGGTTAAACATTTCTCCAGTAGGTCAAGTATCAGGGAAAGCGGAGGTCCCACATATGGGAACCTTGACAGGGCTAGTGTGACCGCCTTGAGTCCATCTGTGTGGGGGATAACCGTGTATAGGCTCCTTACGTCCATAGTGACCAACAGGTCACTGTCGCTAATTGTGTCCACGGTGCTAAGTATGGTAATGAGGTCACCTGAGTCCCTAATATATGAGTCCATTGATCTCACCAGTGGCTGTAGGATTGCGTCAACAAATATTGCTAGGGGTTGCAGCAGGGACCCCCGTGCCGATACAATTGGCCTCCCAGGGGGGTTCTTTTGGTCCTTGTGTATCTTGGGGAGGGTATATAGAATTGGATGTATGGGATACATACTATTGAGAAAATTAAATTCCAGTTCTTTACTGTGGGCAGAAGACCCCCCCTACCTCGAAGATAAAAATCCCTGACATTGTAATCAACTTGAGTGACAGGACTTTGGATGAGGGTGAAGTTAGCCTGTTAAACAAAGGTCTGACGTTTATCCCCACATTTACCAATGATGACTTTGAAAATTATTTGGATATACACAGATTCCAAAGGAACCTTAAATTAAAAGAACATTTCAAAGACTTTCCAACTGAGAAAGAAATTAAGCGATTTAAACCAAAAAGCAAATTCGAACCAAAAACATGCGGATCAAGCATCAAAACCTACACCAGACTTATTGGCAATGACAGTAAAGAACTGGAACAGATGAAACACAGACCTAACCTCAATAGAGCTGAAAGAATGGCACTCAAATCATTATCCAATGACACTGGGATAGTCATTCGCCCAGCGGACAAGGGAGGAGCCATTATTGTGATGAACTATGACCAATATCGCAAGGAAATTCTTCGCCAACTTAATGATCATCAGACTTACAAAAAACTTACCCGAGATCCAACTAACTCTTTTAAAAGGGACATTGATATGACTCTATCTGAAGCAAAACGGCTGAATTGGATCAGCAGTGATGAATTTAATTTTCTCAATAGTATGTATCCCATACATCCAATTCTATATACCCTCCCCAAGATACACAAGGACCAAAAGAACCCCCCTGGGAGGCCAATTGTATCGGCACGGGGGTCCCTGCTGCAACCCCTAGCAATATTTGTTGACGCAATCCTACAGCCACTGGTGAGATCAATGGACTCATATATTAGGGACTCAGGTGACCTCATTACCATACTTAGTACCGTGGACACAATTAGCGACAGTGACCTGTTGGTCACTATGGACGTAAGGAGCCTATACACGGTTATCCCCCACACAGATGGACTCAAGGCGGTCACACTAGCCCTGTCAAGGTTCCCATATGTGGGACCTCCGCTTTCCCTGATACTTGACCTACTGGAGAAATGTTTAACCCTCAACTACTTTCGCTTTGAAAGTACGTTCTACCAACAGCTTATGGGGACAGCAATGGGGTCGAACATGGCCCCATCTTACGCTAACTTGTACATGGAGCGCTATGAGCGTGATATCATAGATGTATACAATATTGATACAATAAGACATTTCAAAAGGTACATTGATGATGTCTTCCTCATATGGCAGGGCACGGAGGAATCCTTGAAGGAATGGGTAGTACAACTTAACACACTTGAATCCCCAATTAAATTCGAGTTGAAATATGACCTGAACAGTATTGACTTTCTGGATCTAAGAATCTATAAGAAAGGAGGCAAACTATTCACAACTCTATACACCAAACCAACTGATCGAAACTCTATTCTTGAGGCATCCAGTAACCATCCTCCACACACCAGAAAGGCGATCATAAAGTCACAGATGATCCGAGTATTAAGAAATAATACTGAAAATAGTAACCGTGAACCACAACTACAAATGATGACAGAGAAGTTCCTACAAAGGGGATACAAGATGGAGCTCATACAGGGTGTCATTGATGAGATCATTACTCAGGAGGATCACCAGTCTAAATGTCTGGCACAGACCAAAAAGGAAAGGATGATATTCACCACCACCTATAATAAAGGGAAAGACAAGATGGCACAGGACATCAGAAATAGATGGGAGATCCTAGCGACTGACCAGAGTTTACCATTTACACATATGGACCCCCCCATTATGGGGTATAGACGTGGAAGGAGTCTAAGGGATCTACTCATGGCTACAGACCCACAGCAATGCTATATGAAACAGCAATGGCTTATGACAAAGAAAAAGGGCTGCTACAGATGCCTGGGATGCACAACGTGCAGTGGAATGATCCCATGTAAAGTGTTTAGACATCCACACACTACTCAAAAGTACACAATAAGACATTATATCACCTGTACGACGACTCATGTGATCTATCTATTGAGTTGCTGCTGTGGCCAATTTTATGTAGGAAAAACGACGGACAATGCACGTCTCAGAATGGCGAACCATAGATCAGCCATAAGAAGCGCCCTGGATAAAGGAACTTCGGACCAACCTGTGGCAAGACATTTCCTTATGGCCAAACATAAAGTAACAGATTTAAGGTTCATCTTGATTGACCACGTTCCATCCCTCAAACGAGGTGGGGACAGAGATAGAACCCTACTCCAGATAGAAGCGAGATGGATTCATAGACTTGGTACCCTATACCCCAAAGGCCTGAATATGTCCAATGACTGGCACTGCTTCCTCTGAAACTAAGCTACAATGGCTACTTTACATTCCGATCTTGTGATGAGGCACCTGGTGCATTCCACCCGCGATTGTGGGACACAAGTCAGGTCATGATGTTGGACCAGCGGAGCACAGATAAGGTACAGGACTTGCCTGGACACACTATAGTTGATTAGCTAACCAGTGAGTTTCATATGCCCTAGTGTGATACACACTTGGTGGGTCCAACTTAAGTGTCATTTATGGGCCTGTGTGTTGGCTACTTAGTGATGGAAGCAGGTCACTTTAATACGTGACATATGGGTATTAATGGGACACCTATGGTATTCTTGAACTAGTTGGAGTACACTGTGTTTGTTCCTGGCAACCTAACACAGGATCTGTTTTCAGTAGGACTGATACAGACTTTTTTTTGACCTAAAGACATTAACAATCTAATAACACTATATTGCTAAACCTATACTAAGCTATTCGGGAGAATGTGATGTCACTTTGATTGCCATTTATAACAGTAAACCAATGATATATTTTGAGGTTTTACTGAATGGACTCATGAGGGTCCAGGCACAAGGTCCTAGACTGTACTATTATTAAATATTTGTATACACATATGTGTTAATGTAAAAAACTTTCAGTTCTATCTGAACTGACCCCACACGTAGTCTAACCCTATGGCTGTTTTATTGTTGAATAGGCTACAAAGATTTACACAGCCTTCTGCATTTCTATGGATTTCTTGCACAAGGTCCTAGACTGTACTATTATTAAATATTTGTATACACATATGTGTTAATGTAAAAAACTTTCAGTTCTATCTGAACTGACCCCACACGTAGTCTGTCATACTTAGTGTGCCTAACTTAAAGTATATGTACAAACTTTATACATAATGTGGTTAGCCTTATGAGACACTTAGATGTATGTCAGTAATACAGTGGTGACACATATATATACATCCATTACGATGCTCTCAGCCCACTCAGTGTGAAATATAAATTTTAAATCTTTATTTTTTATTTTGTATGCCCTTGCTAAAGGAATATTCCTTTAAGTGTGTCCCATATTAAGGCTTTGACTATAGCTAACACGATGTAACACAAGCGGTCACGATCGCATATTGCCTAACGCCCTGCTGGGTCACCATGACGACGCGCAGATACACGCGCATACGTCATCAACTTATGTAAATTAGCCATGCGCTATGCTAATGAGCAGTACGGGCGCCGGAGCTGCTTCTCTGGGCGCCTAATACAATCTAGTGGCCCGTTCTTTTAGCTACGTTTTTGTTCATGCAACGATCTGTCCTACAGAAGATTGGGAGCCTAATCTGACCTTAAAACACAATATATACAGACATATTATAAAGTAATACATAAGGTAAGAGTGATAATGCTGCTTTAAGGGTTTACAGTACGAGTCCCTAAATATGATTGAATAGAGATCAGCTGCAGATACATTATCACCTAGTGGGAACGGCATATCATAAACGTTAATATGAACTCACAGTTCAACACAATAAGAGGGTTACACAGTGCTACTCTGATGTAATGACTAATACATGTATAACCGATGTGACTATATGTAATGCACTGCTGTACTGCCATATATGTCTATATGTCTATATATCACATATGAAGGTCTAATTTACACCAATATGAAATGTTTTGGCAGTCATATATCTCTTATCTAATTAATCCATTTATGTATGTACTGGAACACATGGATGTTTAGCTTTACATTTAGTAATAGGCACTTTTTGTGGCTCATGCATTTATTGTACCACCTATACAACTTTGAAGCTTTTATGAATTATCCTAGGAATTGTTTGATTAGTAGTATGGTAACACTGAGGGGGTTAGGGGTTATCACTATGACAACCCCAGTTTTGCCGCAATGCACAGTTAATTTGGTGGTGGGTGGGGCTCAATATGTTTATAAGACACAGTGTTTAGTTGCATGTTTTGTATTGGTCTGAGGAAGGAGCCTGCGTGCTCCGAAACGTTACCTAATTAAAGAGATTTTTTACATAAATCCAGTGAGTGCAGTCCTATGTTGCAGATTACTATATATATATATATATATATATAATATATGTCATTTACCTGTACCCTGACAAGATGCCGTCGTATGGATGAAGACTTCTGCCCGCTTGGATGAAGACTTCGGCCCGATTGGATGAAGACTTCTGCCGGCTTCAATGAGGACTTCTGCCACTTGGATAAGGATGGATGTCCGGTCTTCAAAAACTGTAAGTGGATCGTCGGTGGTTAGTGTTAGGTTTTTTTAATGGTTTATTGGGTGGGTTTTATTTTTAGAGTAGGGTCTGGGCAGTAAAAGAGTTAAATGCCCTTTTAAGGGCAATGCCCATACAAATGCCCTTTTCAGGGCAATGGGGAGCTTAGGTTTTTTTAGATAGGGTTTTATTTGGGGGGGTTGGTTGGTTGGTTGGGTGGTGGGTTTTACTGTTGGGGCAATGCCTTGCAAAAGGCCCTTTTAAGGGTTATTGGTAGTTTAGTGTAGGCCAGGGTTTTTTTTATTTTGGGGGGTCTTTTATTTTGATAGGGCTCTTAGATTAGGTGTAATTGTTTTTTATTTTTTTGTAAATCTAAATAGTAGATTTAAATAAATTGAGTAGGGCTAGGTTTTTAAATATGTAATATAGTTAATTTAATTGTTAGTTTAATGTAATTTTAGTATAATAGTTAGGGTAGGTTAATTAATAGTTTAATATAATTTAATGTAATTTTAGTATAATAGTTAGGGTAGGTTAATTAATAGTTTAATATAGTTTAAATTTAATTGTAAGATAATAGTCAGGGTAGGTTTATTAATAGTTTAATATGGTTTATTTTAATTCTAAAGGTAAGTTTTAATTTATTATAAGATAGGGATGAGTTAATATTTAATGAAAAGTTAGCGGGTTGTTAGGTTTAGGGGTTAATAGCTTAATTTAGTTTATTGGGCGATGTTGGGGGCTGGCGGTTTAGGGGTTAATATGTTTAGTTAGTGGTAGTGATGTAGGAGGCCAGGGGTTTAGGGATTAATAATTTTATTACAGTTGCGGCGGGGTCCGGGAGCAGCGGGATAGGGGTTAATACATTTATTTAGTTGCAGTGGGGTCCGGGAGCTGTGGGATAGGGGTTAATACATTTATTTAGTTGCGGCGGGGTCCAGGAGTGGCTGGATAGGGGTTAATACTTTTATTTCATTGCGGTGATGTCGGGGCAGCAGATTATGGGTGTTTAGACTCAGGGTTTATGTTAGTGTGTTAGGTGTAAACGTTACTTGTTTTCTACCATAGAAATCAATGAGATATCTGGCAGTATCAAACATAAGCTTTCGCTGCTTTCAGACTCCCATTGATTCCTATGGAATCCCGCAGCCTCCAGGGTAGCGGATTTAAAACCAGGTATGCTGGGCCGGAATAGTGGCGAGCGTACCTCTTAGAAATTTGATTACTTTCAAAAGTTGTCAGATAATGCCGAATTTGTATCAAGTCTTACTGATTGTGTGTAGGAAGTCTTACTAATTGTATGTATCAAGTCTTACTGATTGTATGTATTAAATCTTATTGATTGTGTGTATCTGATCTTTCTGATTTTATGTATCAAATTTTACTGATTGTGTATATTAATTCTTACTGATGTATTTATCAAGACTTACTGATTGTATGTATCAAGTCTTACTGATTGTGTTTATCAAGTCTTACTGATGTATGTATCAAGCCTTAATGATTGTGGGAATCAAACCTGAGGTTCCAATATTTCAAAACAACAACAGACTTACTGTATATTAAAAAAGGAGGCTGATTGTATGTATCAAGTCTTACTGATTGTGTGTATCTAGTCTTACTGATTGTATGTATCAAGTCTTACTGATTGTATGTATCAAGTCTTACTTGATTGTGTGTATCAAGTCTTACTGATTGTATGTATCTAATCTTACTGATTGTATGTATCTAATCTTACTGATTGTGTGTATCAAGTCTTACTGATTGTATGTATCAAGTCTTACTGATTGTATGTATCTAATCTTACTGATTGTATGTATCTAATCTTACTGATTGTATGTATCAATTCTTACTGATTGTATGTATCTAGTCTTACTGATTGTGTGTATCTAGTCTTACTTGATTGTGTGTATCAAGTCTTACTGATTGTATGTATCTAATCTTACTGATTGTGTGTATCAAGTCTTACTGATTGTATGTATCAAGTCTTACTGATTGTATGTATCAAGTCTTACTGATTGTATGTATCAAGTCTTACTGATTGTATGTATCAATTCTTACTGATTGTATGTATCTAGTCTTACTGATTGTGTGTATCTAGTCTTACTGATTGTGTGTATCAAGTCTTACTGATTGTATGTATCTAATCTTACTGATTGTGTGTATCTAGTCTTGCTGATTGTATGTATCTAGTCTTACTGATTGTGTGTATCAAGTCTTACTGATTGTATGTATCTAATCTTACTGATTGTATGTATCTAATCTTACTGATTGTGTGTATCAAGTCTTACTGATTGTATGTATCAAGCCTTACTGATTGTATGTATCAAGTCTTACTGATTGTGTGTATCAGGTTCTACTGATTGTAACTATAAAGCCTTAAAGGGACAGTCTACACCAGAATTTTTATTGTTTTAAAAGATAGATAATCCCTTTATTACCCATTCCCCAGTTTTGCATAACCAACACAGTTATATTAATATACTTTTAACCTCTGTGATTATCTTGTATCTAAGCCTCTGCAAACTGCCCCTTTAGTTCAGTTTTTTTGACAGACTTGCAGTTTAGCCAATCAGTGCCTGCTCCCAGATAACTTCCACGTGCACAAGCACAGTGTTATCTATATGAAATACATGAGCTAACACCCTCTAGTGGTGAAAAACTGTTAAAATGCATTCTGAAAAGAGGTGGCCTTCAAGGTCTAAGAAATTAGCATATGAACCTCCTAGGTTAAGCTTTCAGCTAAGAATACCAAGAGAACAAAAACAAATTGGTGATAAAAGTAAATTGGAAAATTGTTTAAAATTACATGCTCTATCTGAATCATGAAAGTTTTTTTTAGGCAAGACTGTCCCTTTAATGATTGTGTGTATCAAGTCTTAGTGATGTATGTATCAAGCCTTAATGATTGTGTGAATCAAACCTGAGGTTCCAATATTCAAAACATCAACAGACTGACTATATATTCAAAAAAAGGAGGTGACCCGCTATGTGCTGGCGAGTGGCGGTTTCTCCCAAAGATAATAATCGGGATTGCGGTTTGTGCCTTAACTCCGCCGACACTGGCACTATTAGCAGGGGCATATACGAAGTGTTCCTAGACAGGACAGACAGTGAGCTCACTGAAACCAAACACAGTTTCTGTGTAGGAACACCTCAAATAATGCCTTACTCTAAACTAAACCTACACTATCTTCCTTTACAGTGGAAAATGCCTGAAACCCTATACTTAACCTGCAGGTAGGGTTGCCACCTCTTTCATGTTTTCCTGGACACATATGAGTTACACATGCTGTAGTGTGTGCAGGGAGGAACATGTATTATGCTGTTTATCAGCACTATTCATGTGATGTCCAGAGGCACAATACGTGTTCCGCCCACCTTACCCTGCAGCATGTGTAACTCATACGTGTCCAAGAAAACATGGCTGAGGTGGCAGCCTTATCTGCAGGGCTGCGCTTGGAATAAATTGCATTACAGATTACGCCTCTGGATTGTCCAGTTAACTCCCACAGAATGCCTACATCTACATCATGTCTTCGCTATACCTGACTAATAAAGAGAAAAAAATACACCTCCCTATTATAACTATAGGAGTTATGTCAATGCATTTAAATACAATGTTAAAATTATTTTCATGCATAATGCATATTTTTTTAAATATTGCATAGAATTTAAAGGGACATTAAACCCATTTTTTTTCTTTCATTAATCAGATAGAGAATACAATTTTAAACAACATTCAAATTTACTTTATTATCTAATTTGCTTCATTATTTAGATATCCTTTGTTTAAGAAATAGCAATGCACATGGGTGAGCCAATCACATAAGACGAATATGTGCAGCCACCAACCAGCAGCTTCTGAGCTTATCTAGATATGCTTTTCAGCAAAGGATATCAAGAGAATGAAGCAAATTAGAAAAGAGAAGTAAATTAGAAAGTTAAAATTGCATGCTCTTTCTAAATCATGAAAGAAAAAATGTGGGTTTAATGTCCCTTTAAGCTGCTTTTTTTCTTGTTCTTTTTATTATTTTAAGCATAAATGTATAATTTGGAAAAATATATTTATGTTTTCAAAGTCAGTAGTGGAAAAATAGTCCAAGTTTAAAAAATAAAAAAAAAATGAATTTGTCTTGTTCGTGGTTAAAGTGGTATCAAAGGGTAGATGAGGGATTACCTGTGGTAATGTCTCCCACATTTTCCATAATTATAAACCTGGTTTCTCTGGATGTCTGCCCTACATATTGTAGAGAAAAATTTGTAAATGTAAGAAACTAAATAGAATATGTAGACCATTTTTTTTTACCTGAATCTATTTTGGTAAATGTTACCTTTAACAGTGGATGAAAAGGACATACTTATATAGTCACATAATCACATGCCATACACTGGAGAAACTCTACTTTTTTTTTTTAAATCCCTTTAAAAACTAAATTTATGCTTACCTGATAAATTAATTTCTTTTACGATATGACGAGTCCACGGATTTGATCTTTACTTGTGGGATATTAACCTCCTGCTAACAGGAAGTGGCAAAGAGCACCACAGCAGAGCTGTATATATAGCCCCTCCCCTTCCCCTCCACCCTCAGTCATTCGGCCGAAGGTATAGGAAGAGAAAAAGGAAAGGCTAAAAGGTGCAGAGGTGACTGAAGTTTACAAAAAATATAAAGAAAAACTGTCTTAAAAAGAACAGGGTGGGCCGTGGACTCGTCATATCGTAAAAGAAAGTAATTTATCAGGTAAGCATAAATTTAGTTTTCTTTTACAAAGATATGACGAGTCCACGGATTTCATCCTTACTTGTGGGAAACCAATACCAAAGCAATAGGACACGGATGAAAGGGAGGGGCAAGACAGGAACCTAAACAGAAAGCACCACTGCTTGAAGAACCTTTCTCCCAAAAATAGCCTCAGATAAAAGCAAAAGTATCAAATTTGAAAAATTTGTAAAAAGTGTGAAGGGACGACCAAGTCGCAGCCTTACAAATCTGTTCAACAGATGCATCGCTTCTAAAAGCCCATGTGGAAGCCACAGCCCTAGTAGAATGAGCCATAATTCTTTCAGGAAGCTGCTGTCCAGCAGTCTCATATGCCAGCCGGATGATACTTCTCAGCCAAAAAGAAAGAGAGGTAGCCGTAGCTTTCTGACCCCTACGCTTTCCAGAATAAACAATGAATAAAGAAGAAGATTGACGGAAATCCTTAGTTGCCTATAAGTAAAACTTTAAGGCACGGACCACATCCAAATTATGTAACATACGCTCCTTCTTAGAAAAAGGGTTAGGACATAAGGAAGGAACAACAATTTCCTGATTAATATTCTTATTTGAAACAACCTAAAAACAGAACTTTCCAGGATAACAATTTGATATCCATGGAATGCATGTGTTCAAACGGAACCCCTTGAAGAACTCGAAGAACTAAATTCAAACTCCAGGGAGGAGTAATGGGTCTAAATACAGGCTTAATTCTAGATAAAGCCTGACAAAAAGGCTGAACATCTGGTACATTTGCCAAACGTTTGTGAAACAGAATTGACAAAGCTGAAATTTGTCCCCTTAAAGGGACACTGTACCCAAATTTTTTCTTTTGTGATTCAGATAGAGCATGATATTTTAAGAAACTTTCTAATTTACTCCTATTATCAAATTTTCTTCATTCTCTTGGTATCTTTATTTGAACTGCAAGAATGTAAGTTTAGATGCCGGCCCATTTTTGGTGAACAACCTGGGTTGTCCTTGCTGATTGGTGGATACATTTATCCACCAATAAAAAGTGCTGTCCAGAGTACTGAAACAAACAAAAAACTTAGATGCCTTCTTTTTCAAATAAAGATAGCAAGAGAACAAAGAAAAATTGCTAATAGGAGTAAATAAGGAAGTTGGTTAAAATTGCATGCTCTATCTGAATCCCAAAAGAAAAAATTTGGGTTCAGTGTCCCTTTAAGGAACTTGCTGATAACCCTTTCTCCAATCCTTCTTGGAGAAAAGACAGAATCCTAGGAATCCCAACTTTACTCCATGAGTAACTCTTGGATTCACACCAATAAAGATATTTACACCATATCTTATGATAGATTTTTCTAGTGACAGGCTTTCTAGCCTATATAAAAGTATTGATGACCGCACAAAAAACGTTAAATTATTCCCAAATTTAACTTAAATATCGTTGGTTAATCCAAAAATTACTGCACCCAGAAGCAAGGGCAGAAATAAGGCTTTAGAAGTACTTATATCAACATCTAGTCAAAAGATAGATAAAAATACCCTCTACACCTCGCCACAGTTCTGCTGTGGCGCCTACCTGCCCCCATAGTACTTCAAATCAAGTTTCCAACCCTTCAGACCAGCTACACAGTCCAGGAGCCACCGAGTTACTGTTTGTTGCTGCTAAGCCTGAAGGAAATGTGCCAAAATAGGCTCCGCCCCTTAAGGTCAAAAGTTGGAGTAGGCCCAAACAACACCTCATGGGAATGCAGTTTTGCACTAAAGTAGAAATACACACACAATACAACCCTCAAGCATAAAACCAATAAGTTTTAAGTGCCAAAAATAAAAAACATAAAACTTCGTTTTTTATATTGTCTCCCATGTCACATAATGCCCAAATATCAACTAATGATAAATATAATATAGGGAACTCCAGTAACACCCCTCTTATTAAAATAGGTTTTACTGCTTACCCCATCCCCATACAAGGAAATAATGCCAGCCAGTTCTGATACACCAAGTCTCCTCAGAAAAAAAGGCTACACATACCTTAATGCTGCTTGTAGCATGAAACCGGTCTCCACACTGAAGATGTCTCATGGTTACCTTCAGAAGTCTTGTGGGAACCAGCGTAAATCTTAGTTACAAATGCTAAGATCATCAAACCTCAGGGCAGAAATCTTCTTCCATATCCCGCTGAGGAAAATAGTACGCACCGGTACCATTTAAAATAAAAAACTTCTTGATTGAAGAAACTAAAACTAACACCTCACTTTACTATGTCTTCCTAGTATAACACAGGCAAAGAGAATGACTGGTGGTGGAGGGGAAGGGGCTATATATACAGCTCTGCTGTGGTGCTCTTTGCCACTTCCTGTTAGCAGGAGGTTAATATCCCACAAGTAAGGATGAAATCCATGGACTCGTCATATCTTTGTAAAAGAAATCCCTTTTTTAGATACTGCTGCCCACACCACCCAGATGGCCCAAAACCACCTAACCCACTCACACAAGGAACCCAACTACTCCCCATCCATCCCATCAATTCCCTTAAACTGCATAGTCCAACCAGCACCAAAACATCCACACATCGGAATTGTAATAGTTTCTTTTAGCTCTTATAAACTGATCATTAGTTATTGAAAAGGGTACATCTCTCGGATGGTTGCTGTTAGCATGAAGAAGTGTGTTCCTAGAAATAGGTTTATAAAACAGAAACACCACAATTCTACCTGTTAATGGTGTTGACCGAAAAGTTACATTTAAAATGTTTATTTGAAGAGGGTTGGTCTCATGTTTAAAATTTAGGTAGATTTTAATAATTCATGTAAAACTGTTGTATTATAAGTACCAGACCAAATCAAAATCAAATAGACATCTATATAACATCTATAGACAACAATCAAATCCTAGATGTTATCATCGCCAAAGATGTGGAACATAGCCCCCAAGTGCCGCTCATCGTATTTGTTGATAGAAAACATCTTCAAATTAGAAAAAATGATGAGTCAAGAAAAATTGTGTCACTTTTATAATATTCTTTTGGAAAGAAAATTAAAAATTCACACTAGTTAATGAAAATTATTTAATAAATTCAAGCCCCCCAAGTATTTGAATAAATACAACGATTCATTGCTAGAAAACTTCAATTTCACATACCAATTACAGGGCACACAAAGCCATAGTAGTTACAGTACAGTAATAAAAAGCGGGGAACATTGCTTACCTTCGGTATTTGTATAATCAGGCAGCTCCAAAAATGCCTCAAACAAAAGGTATTTAAATATGTAAAATATATAAAAACCTAAAACAATAAATCACTTTAATCAAGAAAAAAGAGGCTGCTTCTTGGGTGGTAACTAGCCATAGAACAAGCTATTATGCTATTGTTTGTTCTCAGGTTGAGCGCTTCTCTCTTTTTATTTATGCAAATTATGACTCTTAGGGAAGTCTCCCTAAGCGTGATGCGGAAATCCAGACATGGACCCGTTGCTCAGTGTGCTTAGAAGGATATGGCTACACCTCACTGACGAGGCCCACACTAGGTCGAAACGTACGTCTGAGGTTTTGCCGTTTCTCTCATTCAGAGAAGGATTGCCTGGTATTTCAGGGCTGGACTGTACTGTTAAGTCAGGATCAGACTGATATGCTACAGGAAAGTTCTTCTCTGTGAAAGGCACATGTTGAGCAAAAAGAGGCTGCTTCTTGGGTGGTAACTAGCCATAGAACAAGCTATTATGCTATTGTTTGTTCCCAGGTTGAGCGCTTCTCTAATTTTTTAATGCAAAATATGACTCTTAGGGAAGTCTCCCTAAGCGTGATGCGGGAATGCAGATGTGGACCCGTTGCTTAGTGTGCTTAGAGGGATATGGCTGCACCTCACTGACGAGGCCCACTATGCCGTAACGTATATCTAGAGTTTTGCTGTTTCTCTCGTTCAGAGAAGGATTGCCTGGTATTTCAGGGCTGGACTGTACTGCTAAGTCAGGAGCAGGCTGATATGCTACAGGAAAGTTCCTCTGTGAAAGGCACATGTTGAGCAAAAAGAGGCTGCTTCTTGGGTGGTAACTAGCCATAGAACAAGCTATTATGCTATTGTTCGTTCCCAGGTTGAGCGTTTCTCTCTTTTTATTTATGCAAATTATAAATTATGGTGACTCCATCTGCAATATTTAGCAAACATTAGTTCCATATAGGAGCTAGAGCAACGCCATAAAGGATTCTCTACCACCTCCTAATGAGAACAAACAACAGCTGAGGTCTGATGACAGCCAGACAGACAGAGAGAGAGAGAGATAGATATTATAACACTATTGAAGAATATTATTTGAGAAGTGCACAGGCGAACATTATTAGAATAAAACAAAAATGTGTGCGAATGCAAAATGTTTTTTATTTTTATTTTATTGATTGATTTGCACAAAATTCAATAGAGAGTTTAGTCTTATATTGCTATTTGATATTAGACTGCAATATCATTCCTTTCCTATATGACTTCACAAAAACTAGGCACAACTATAAAATAAGAATTTTGCTTGTTACATGCAATACAATCATGTAAGTCCCTTGAAATGTAATATTGCTCAAATCTGCATTCTCCCTTCCCCAGAGAAATTACATTTTAGTTCTCAGATTCATTATCTCTTATTGCTTATTGCCAAAAAGGATGTAATGAAAATAACAATAAACTGAAATATTAATTCCACACTATAAAATTGAGTTAACTGTGGATTATTATAAAATAAATCTTGTATTACCAATATTCTACACATTATGATTTGTTTGATGCTATAATGAATTGATTAGGCATGTACCTACAATTTATGGTGCAAACTATGTAAAACCCAAATCAGCAAGAATGTATTTTCTGAAGCTGGTTTTAGATATATATTTTTTAATGTGATTTCATGCAGTAGTTTCCTTCTCGCCTCACAGCCAAAGTAAATCATGATGGCTAACTGATTTGCTATGCAGTTTCTTTTACTTAAAGGGACAGTCCGGTCAAAATTTAAATGCATATAGATTAATTACATCTTTGGATAGAAACATATTTGCAATATACATGTATTGGCAAACATGCTTCTAGTAAAGGTTTTCACTGATTTACCTATTGAACACTCCCCCCAGATGCCACTCATGTAACCCTTGCCTAAATGCTACAGATGTTCTTGTATCCATTGCCTTGTAATGTTGACTTTCTATTTCCTACTTCCGGTAGGAGGAGCTAAGCGGAGCACGCTGAGCTAAGTGTGGTATCTGGAGAGCTCGTCAACATCCATCTCCTTAGTCTTTCCTCCCGTTGCTGGTGTGGGGAACGCATCCTAGGGAGCTAGTCTCTTGCATCCTGAGGCCTGACCACAAAGTCTTCTAGAGCCGAGTAACAGGCTCCATCGCCAGGGCCGCAATCCAGCAACGCCTCAAGTACTTATTCTGGCATGTTTATACCCGTTGTGGCGCGGTAACATTCCCTAGGGTATAGACCTAGTTTGTCAAGGCAGCTTACTGCGAAGCTGGCTAAAGCTGGGAAGCTCGCCACTGCTAAGATACAAGTTTATTCTCCTGCAGGCAAGCACACCACACCTAAGCACTTGGTAAAGACACCCTAAATCCTGGGCTAAGGAAGATCTCCAGAAGCCAGTATAGAGGAGGTGAGGAGTCTGAAGGCTGTGCAGTAAAAGAGAGCTGATGGAACCGTTTCTCCACCGGGGTACAGATATGTGAAAATTGCAAGTATTTTTCCACTCTCGCTATATGTCTCATCATTACTTTGCATATAACTGAACCTGTTTATCAAGGTTGTGATCCCCTACATTGACCCCTTTATATGATTTTGGAGTAAGGGTCCTTATGTTGGATGTCATACCTACATAAGCCGTTTACCTTTTATTTCTATACGGCTTCACAGTTAATGCTATATTTAAATGATAACAGTGTCTAAGGATTGTTCTACTTCTCTGCTGGATGTGACTATCTAAAAAAGTGGACTCCCTGCTATAATGCTACACCTTTAAAAGAAGGCAAGAGACACTGTCATATATATATCTTCATGGTCTTAAAGTGGAACAATGCAACAACCACCAGTATCTATCTCCACCTAAGATATAGGAGTATCTCTAAGTACTCTTTGTTTTTGTTTTAATTTGCTATATATATCTTTTATATTCAGCAGATCCTTAAAGAGTTTGGACCTGAAATCTCTGTATGTGCACTCAGATGGGTGTATAGCTAATTCTAACTATTTTCATCCCAAATGTGATTTGCATAAAGTTCTTAGGCTATAAGACTATAAGTCTGTTCTCAGTTTATATTTCTTCTGGCTTTCTGTGTAATCTGAATATGAATTAACGGACGCCAGTTTGATATACTACTTTGAAGTGAGTAAACCAACAGAAAATAAGTCCAGCACACAGGTATGCTTGCACGTCACGGTGGGCCACTTTTCAAAACCCAAAAATGTATTCCAAATAACAGTAGATGTGACAGCATAAAGCAATTTATTTGTGTTAAAACCAGTGTTACAGACAGCAACGTTTTGGGAAACATGACTAAGGGATGTTTCTCGAAACGTTGCTGTCTGTAACCCTGTGGTTTTAACACAAATAAATTGCTTTATGCTGTCACATCTACTGTTATTTGATATACTAATTTAACAGACAGGTTGTTCTTTTTTTTTTTCCTCTCTTCTCTGTGCTTTCTTACTTTTTGTTTTCACCCTTTTTTTTTACAGGGAACAATACAGTGTGGCAGTCAAATCACAGCATACACTTCCCCTCCTTCACATTATTATTAATATTATTAAGTTTAAAAAAAACACACATACTTGGTTCTCACTTGATTGCAGCATATCCAGCTGCCTGAACATCTTAGCATTTAATATACACATAATAGACACCCCACAAAGTATATGATTCGTATGAACCATCACTTATGCACTTTTGTTGATCGAGTAAGAGTAAAAATAATTGTACATTGCGCATGGAAAGATTCATTATTTCATCTAAATCTAACTCATTAACCATGCTTGTTAAACAGAAAGACAGGAAGAATCACATCTCAGATGTGTCTTCCGAAACCTCTAGTGAACCCATAACACCTAGGGATGAGTTACAACCATTAGTTAGTCAACTATCAGAGATTTTTTTTACCTCAATTCGAGCTATTACAAACACAATTGGCTGATTTAACGGTAGAGATAAGGCAATTTCTCTTGTAAGGTGTATCCAGTCCACGGATCATCCATTACTTGTGGGATATTCTCATTCCCAACAGGAAGTTGCAAGAGGACACCCACAGCAGAGCTGTAATATAGCTCCTCCCCTAACTGTCATAGCCAGTCATTCTCTTGCAACTCTCAACTAGAAAGGACGTTGTAGGAGAGAGTGGTTAAATATAGCTAGTTTATTTTCTTGAATCAAAAGTTTGTTATTTTTAAATAGTACCAGAGTTGTGCTATTTTATCTCAGGCAGTAAATAGAAGAAGAATCTGCCTGAGGTTTCTATGATCTTAGCAGGTTGTAACTAAGATCCATTGCTGTTCTCACATGTCTGAGGGGATTACACAGATGAGGTAACTTCAGCGAGAGAATGGCGTGCAGTTTATTCTGCTATCAGGTATGTGCAGTTATAATTTTTTCTAGAGATGGAAAACACTAGAAAATGCTGCTGATACCGGATTAATGTAAGTTAAGCCTGAATACAGTGATTTAATAACGACTGGTATCATGCTTACTCCCAGGGGTAATACCCTTATGATATTTACAATATAAAACGTTTGCTGGCATGTTTAATCGTTTTTATATATGCTTTGGTGATAAAACTTTATTAGGGCCTAGTTTTTTCCACATGGCTGGCTTAAATTTTGACTAGAAACCTGAGGCTTTCCACTGTTGTAGTATAAAAAGTTACAGTTGGTGCACTTAAAATTACAAACTGTGACATCCAGCTTCCCTCAAAGGCCCTCTGAATGCTATAGGACATCTCTAAAGGGCCCAAAGGCTTTCCAAAGTCGTTTATTGGGGAAGGTAGGGCCACAGCTTGCTGTGGCAGTTGGTTGTGACTGTTAAAAAATGTCTATTTCGTTTTTTTGATCCGTTTTTTGAACTAAGGGGTTAATCATCCATTTGCAAGTGGGTGCAATGCTCTGTTAGCCTATTATACACACTGTAAAAATTTAGTTTGATTTACTGCATTTTTTTCACTGTTTTTCAAATTCTGACAAAATGTGTTTCTCTTAAAGGCACAGTACTGTTTTTTATATTTGCTTGTTAACTTGATTTAAAGTGTTTTTTAAGCTTGCTAGTCTCATTTCTAGTCTGTATAAAAATGTCTGACATAGAAAAAACTCCTTGTTTATTATGTTTAAAAGCCATGGTGGAACCCCCTCTTAGAATGTGTACCAAATGTACTGATTTCATTTTATGCAATAAAGATCATTTTCTGTCTTTAAAAAAATTATCACCAGAGGAATCTGACGAGGGGGAAGTTATGCCATCTAACTTTCCCCACGTGTCAGACCCTTTGACTCCCGCTTAAGGGACTCACGCTCAAATGGCGCCAAGGACATCTAGGGCGACCATAGCGTTTACTTTACAAGACATGGCGGCAGTCATGGATAATACACTGTCAGCGGTATTAGCCAGACTACCTGAACTGAGAGGTAAGCGAGATAGCTCTGGGGTGAGACAAAATGCAGAGCATACTGACGCTTTAAGAACCATGTCTGATACTGCCTCACAATATGCAGAAGCTGAGGAAAGAGAGCTTCAGTCAGTGGGTGATGTTAATGACTCAGGAAAGATACCTGATTCTAATATTTCTGCATTTAAATTTAAGCTTGAACACCTCCGTGTGTTGCTTAGGGAGGTTTTAGCTGCTCTGAATGACTGTGATACCATTGCAGTGCCAGAGAAATTGTGTAGACTGGATAAATACTATGCAGTGCCGGTGTGTACTGATGTTTTTCCAAATACCTAAAAGGTTTACAGAAATTATTAATAAGGAATGGGATAGACCAGGTGTGCCGTTCCCTTCCCCTCCTATTTTTAGAAAAATGTTTCCAATAGACGCCACCACACGGGACTTATGGCAGACAGTCCCTAAGGTGGAGGGAGCAGTTTCTACTCTAGTAAAGCGTTCTACTATCCCTGTCGAGGACAGTTGTGCTTTTTTTTTTTAGATCCAATGGATAAAAAATTAGAGGTTACCTTAAGAAAATATTTATTCAACAAGGTTTTATCCTACAGCCCCTTGCATGCATTGCCCCTGTCACTGCTGCTGCGGCGTACTGGTTTGAGTCTCTGGAAGAGGCTTTACAGGTAGCGACTCCATTGGATGACATACTTGGCAAACTTAGAGCACTTAAGCTAGCCAATTCTTTTATTCTGATTCCATTGTTCATTTGACTAAACTAACGGCTAAGAATTCTGGTTTTGCTATACAGGCGCGCAGAGCGCTATGGCTTAGATCATGGTCAACTGACGTGACTTCAAAATCTAAGCTACTTAACATTCCCTTCAAGGGGCAGACCATATTCGGGCCTGGTTTGAAGGAGATTATTGCTGATAGCACTGGAGGAAAAGGTCATGCCCTTCCTCAGGACAGGTCCAAATCTAGGGCCAAACAGTCTAATTTTCGTGCTTTTCGAAACTTCAAGGCAGGTGCGGCATCAACGTCCTCTAATGCTAAACAAGAGGGAACTTTTGCTCAATCCAAGACGGTCTGGAGACCAATCCAGACCTGGAAAAAAGGTAAGCAGGCCAAAAAGCCTGCTGCTGCCTCTAAGACAGCATGAAGGAACGGCCCCCTATCCGGTAACGGATCTAGTAGGGGGCAGACTTTCACTCTTCGCCCAGGCATGGGCAAGAGATGTTCAGGATCCCTGGGTGTTGGAAATTATATCCCAGGGATATCTCCTGGACTTAAAAGCTTCCCCCCCAAAAAGGGAGATTTCACCTTTCACAATTATCTGCAAACCAGATAAAGAGAGAGGCATTCTTACACTGTGTACGAGACCTCCTAGTTATGGGAGTGATCCATCCAGTTCCAAAGGAGGAACAGGGACAGGGTTTTTACTCAAATCTGTTTGTGGTTCCCAAAAAAGAGGGAACCTTCAGACCAATTTTGGATCTAAAGATCTTAAACAAATTCCTCAAAGTTCCATCATTCAAGATGGAAACTATTCGTACCATCCTACTAATGATCCAGGAGGGTCAATATATGACTACAGTGGATCTAAAGGATGCTTATCTTCACATTCCGATACACAAAGATCATCATCGGTTTCTCAGGTTTGCCTTTCTAGACAGGCATTACCAGTTTGTAGCTCTTCCCTTTGGATTAGCTACAGCCCCAAGAATCTTTACAAAGGTTCTAGGGTCGCTTCTGGCGGTCCTAAGGCCGCGGGGCATAGCAGTAGCCCCTTATTTAGACTACATCCTGATACAGGCGTCAAACTTCCAAATTGCCATGTCTCATACGGACGTAGTACTGGCATTTCTGAGGTCGCATGGGTGGAAAGTGAACGAGGAAAAGAGTTCTCTATCCCCACTCACAAGAGTTTCCTTTCTAGGGACTCTGATAGATTCTGTAGAAATGAAAATTTACCTGACGGAGTCCAGGTTATCAAAACTTCTAAATTCCTGCCGGGTTCTTCATTCCATTCCGCGCCCTTCGGTCGCTCAGTGTATGGAAGTAATCGGCTTAATGGTAGCGGCAATGGACATAGTGCCGTTTGCACGCTTACATCTCAGACCGCTGCAACTATGCATGCTCAGTCAGTGGAACGGGGATTACACAGATTTGTCCCCTCAACTGAATCTGGACCAAGAGACCAGGGATTCTCTTCTCTGGTGGCTATCTTGGGTCCATCTGTCCAAAGGTATGACCTTTCGCAGGCCAGATTGGACAATTGTAACAACAGATGCCAGCCTTCTAGGTTGGGGTGCAATCTGGAATTCCCTGAAGGCTCAGGGATCGTGGACTCAGGAGGAGTCTCTCCTTCCAATAAATATTCTGGAACTAAGAGCGATATTCAATGCTCTTCAGGCTTGGCCTCAGTTAGCAACTCTGAGGTACATCAGATTTCAGTCGGACAACATCACGACTGTAGCTTACATCAACCATCAAGAGGGAACAAGAAGTTCCCTAGCGATGTTAGAAGTTTCAAAAATAATTCGCTGGGCAGAGATTCACTCTTGCCACCTATCAGCTATCCATATCCCAGGTGTAGAGAATTGGGAGGCGGATTTTCTAAGTCGTCAGACTTTTTATCCGGGAGAGTGGGAACTCCATCTGGAGGTTTTTGCACAACTGATTCATCGTTGGGGCAAACCAGAGCTGGATCTCATGGCGTCTCGCCAGAACGCCAAGCTTCCATGTTATGGATCCAGGTCCAGGGATCCCAAGGCGACACTGATAGATGCTCTAGCAGCGCCCTGGTCTTTCAACCTGGCTTATGTGTTTCCACTGTTTCCTCTGCTCCCTCGACTAATTGCCAAGATCAAGCAGGAGAGAGCATCAGTGATTCTGATAGCACCTGCGTGGCCACGCAGGACCTGGTATGCAGATCTAGTGGACATGTCATCCTTTCCACCATGGTCTCTACCTCTGAGACAGGACCTTCTACTTCAGGGTCCTTTCAACCATCCAAATCTAATTTCTCTGAGGCTGACTGCCTGGAGATTGAACGCTTGATTTTATCAAAGCGTGGCTTCTCCGAGTCAGTTATTGATACCTTAATACAGGCACGAAAGCCTGTCACCAGGAAAATTTAACATAAGATATGGCGTAAATATCTTTATTGGTGTGAATCCAAGGGTTACTCATGGTGTAAGGTCAGGATTCCCAGGATATTATCTTTTCTCCAAGAAGGTTTGGAAAAAGGATTGTCAGCTAGTTCCTTAAAGGGACAGATTTCTGCTCTGTCTATTCTTTTGCACAAGCGTCTGGCAGATGTTCCAGATGTTCAAGCATTTTGTCAGGCTTTAGTTAGAATCAAGCCTGTGTTTAAACCTGTTGCTCCACCATGGAGCTTAAATTTGGTTTTTAAGGTTCTTCAAGGAGTTCCGTTTGAACCTCTTCATTCCATAGATATCAAACTTTTATCTTGGAAAGTTCTTTTTTTTTTGGTAGCTATTTCCTCGGCTCGTAGAGTCTCTGAGCTAACTGCCTTATAATGTGATTCTCCTTATCTGATTTTTCATACGGATAAGGTAGTCCTGCGTACCAAACCTGGGTTCTTACCTAAGGTGGTATCTAACAAGAATATCAATCAAGAGATTGTTGTTCCTTCCTTGTGTCCTAATCCTTCTTCGAAGAAGGAACGTCTATTACACAATCTGGACGTGGTCCGTGCTTTAAAGTTTTACTTACAAGCTACTAAAGATTTTCGTCAAACATCTGCTTTGTTTGTTGTCTACTCTGGACGGAGGAGAGGTCAAAAGGCTTCGGCAACCTCTCTTTCTTTTTGGCTAAGAAGCATAATCTGCTTAGCCTATGAGACTGCTGGACAGCAGCCTCCTGAAAGGATTACAGCTCATTCCACTAGAGCTGTGGCTTCCACTTGGGCCTTTAAAAATGAGGCTTCTGTTGAACAGATTTGCAAGGCGGAGACTTGGTCTTCGCTTCATACTTTTTCAAAATTTTACAAATTTGATACTTTTGCTTTTTCGTAGGCTATATTTGGGAGAAAGGTTCTACAGGCAGTGGTTCCTTCCATTTAAGTACCTGCCTTGTCCCTCCCTTCATCCGTGTACTTTAGCTTTTGTATTGGTATCCCACAAGTAATGGATGATCCGTGGACTGGATACACCTTACAAGAGAAAACACAATTTATGCTTACCTGATAAATTTATTTCTCTTGTGGTGTATCCAGTCCACGGCCCGCCCTGTCATTTTAAGGCAGGTAATTTTTAAATTTAAACTACAGTAACCACTGCACCCTATGGTTCCTCCTTTCTCAGCTTGTTTTCGGTCGAATGACTGGCTATGACAGTTAGGGGAGGAGCTATATTACAGCTCTGCTGTGGGTGTCCTCTTGCAAGTTCCTGTTGGGAATGAGAATATCCCACAAGTAATGGATGATCCGTGGACTGGATACACCACAAGAGAAATAAATTTATCAGGTAAGCATAAATTGTGTTTTTCTACTCGACTTAAAGTCGAAAACAGAGTTTCTGAGGTAGAAGATACTTTAAATAATCAAACACAGATATCCACTGAACAAACTAATAGTATCAAAGCATTACAATCTAGATTAGCTGATCTAGAAGATCGATCCAGACGAAATAACCTGAAAATTATTGGCCTCCCAGAAAATAATGAATCTTCAGATCTATTATATTTTGTGTCTACAATGCTTTCTCAAATATTGGGTGTTCAGCAGCAAAATATATCTCTTTGTGTTGAGAGAGCTCATAGAATAGGCCCCCCTCAAAAAAATATAGCTGGGAAGAATTTACATAGACCAATAATGATTAAGTTCCAGAACTATCAAGACAAAATGACCATCCTGAGATTGTATAGGAAAATGGGTAGTGTGCTGATAGGGGAAGCCAAAATCCTCCTCTTTCAGGATTACTCTAGTGAGACAGCTCAAAAGAAAAGGAGATGGCTCCTTTCTGCACAAAACACTATAAGGCTAGACTCCTTTACCCAGCTAAAATACTAATAGATAACGATGTTACTTACACCTTGACTAATGATAGAGAAGCTAGAGAGTACTTTAGGTAGGTAAATATTCCACTTTCTTGAAAATGTTAAAGCTTCT
The DNA here is from genome assembly GCF_027579735.1 of Bombina bombina. NCBI lineage: Eukaryota > Metazoa > Chordata > Amphibia > Anura > Bombinatoridae > Bombina > Bombina bombina. Next base: position 60,355,351 of record NC_069500.1, on the reverse strand, counting down.
CTAAACATAAAAGATGTACTTGATGGCTTTGTTGATTGTTACATTAAGATTTTGTTTTTATTGTCGATGCAGACTTTTGGTTACTTGTATTATTTTATGGTTGGTTGGTTGGTTGGTTAGTTGGTTGGGTCCCCCCCCCCCCCACCCCGCTTCTATGCTATTCTGTGTGATGATCTCTCTCTATTTTTAATATGAAAGATATGATCAAGTGCCTATCCTGGAATGTAGGGGGTATAACTTCGCCTATCAAAAGAAAATTAATAATAAGACAGTTAGGTAAACATAATCCTGATATAGTTCAAGAAACACATTTAATAGAAGTTAAGCTGTCTCAATATAATGGGAAGAATTTAATATTGGCCGGTGATTTTAACTTAATCCTGTCAGCAACCATGGATAAATTATCTCCTAAGCAAGTGATTTTTTCATAGAAATCTAAAATATTCATGCACTTATGTAAATACTTAAAGGTCCATGATATATGCCATATTCAATTTCCTGACACTAAATCATATTCTTGTGAGTCTAAGTCGCATAGATCCTTATCTAGGATTTATTTTTTTCTAATATCTAGCTCTCTACTTAATTTGGTTTTTGGAGGTTAAGTCACAAATACATGACATTATTATTTCTGATCATGCCATCATATCATTAGCAATACCGTTAAGATTATCCCATCCAGATCCTACAGCTAACTTTTTTCCCCTAAATAGCTAGGTAATGATATTCAATTCAAAAACTGGTTAATATATAAATGGAGAGAGTATAAAGGTAATAACTTTGCTTATATTGACAGAACGGAGATATTCTGGGAAGCAGCTAAAGCTTACTTTAGAGGTGAAATTAAGGCATATATGGTCAAAATTAAGAAAAAAACTAGAGCACGAGAACTCCAACTCTCAAATGGAGTTAGGAATGCATATAAGAAATACATCAATACACCGATTAAGACATTTTTTGACAAATATAAAATTGCTAGGCAAGATAGAGATCTTTCTTCTGTTAAGTGTGATCAGTCCACGGGTCATCATTACTTCTGGGATATTACTCCTCCCCAACAGGAAGTGCAAGAGGATTCACCCAGCAGAGTTGCATATAGCCCCTCCCCTCTACGTCACCCCCAGTCATTCTCTTGCACCCAACGACTAGATAGGATGTGTGAGAGGACTATGGTGATTTTATTTAGTTTATTTCTTCAATCAAAAGTTTGTTATTTTTTAATAGCACCGGAGTGTGTTATTCCTTCTCTGGTAGAGTTTGAAGAAGAATCTACCAGAGTTTTTACTATGATTTTAGCCGGAGTTGTTAAGATCATATTGCTGTTTCTCGGCCATCTGAGGAGAGGTAAACTTCAGAACAGGGGACAGCGGGCAGTTTATTCTGCAAAGAGGTATGTAGCAGTTTTTATTTTCTAACAATGGAATTGCTGAGAAAATCCTGCCATACCGACATTATATCATGTATGTATAATTTACATTTTAGTATTCTGGAGAATGGTACTTCACTGGAATTACACTGTGTATGTAAGACTTTAGCCTAATAGAAATACAACAGGCTTTTTAATAACTCTTAATTATGTTAAACGTTTTTGCTGGAATGTAAAATCGTTTTCATTTTCTGAGGTACTGGGTGAATAAAATGTTTGGGCACTATTTTTCCACTTGGCAGTTGCTGGATCTAATTTTGACAGTTTTTAATCTCTCTCACTGTTGTGTGTGAGGGGGTGGGACCTTTTTTGGCGCTTTTGCTACGCATCAAAAATTTCAGTCAAAAGCTCATTGTTTTTTCCTGCATGTTCCGGTTTATCTCTACAGAACCCAGGGATCTTCAAAGCTAATTTGAGGGAAGTAATCTAACAGAGCTGTAAGATTGTAGTTGACTGTGATAAAAAACGTTTATTCTTTAACTTTTTTATGCCTCAGGGTTAGTTATTTCTTGCTACTGGGTACAAGCCTTTGCTAAGTTGCATTTTGTTTTACAAAGCTGATTGATTTCATCTGTTATATATATTCAGTGCTTTTCAAGCACAGTTCGTTTTTTTTTTTTCATTGTATTTTACTTGTATAGTATTTCCAAATTGCAAGTTTATTTGCTAGTTTGTTAAACATGTCTGATTCAGAAGATGAGACCTGTACTATTTGTACTAAAGCCAAGGTGGAGCCCAATAGAAATTTATGTACTAACTGTATTGATGCTACATTAAATAAAAGTCAATCTGTACAAATTGAACAAATTTCACCAAACAACGAGGGGAGAGTTATGCCGACTAACTCGCCTCACGTGACAGTACCTGCATCTCCCGCTCGGGACGTTCGCGATATGGCGACGCCAAGTACATCTGGGCGGCCATTACAAATAACATTACAAGATATGGCTACTGTTATGACTGAGGTTTTGGCTAAATTACCAGAACTAAGGGGCAAGCGTGATCACTCTGGGGTGAGAACAGAGTGCGCTGATAATGTTAGGGCCATGTCAGATACTGCGTCACAACTTGCAGAACATGAGGACGGAGAGCTTCATTCTGCGGCTGACGGTTCTGATCCAAACAGATTGGATTCAGATATTTCAAATTTTAAATTTAAGCTGGAAAACCTCCGTGTTTTACTAGGGGAGGTGTTAGCGGCCCTGAATGATTGTAACACAGTTGCAATACCTGAGAAAATGTGTAGGTTGGATAAATATTTTGCTGTACCAACAAGTACTGACGTTTTTCCTATACCTAAAAGACTAACTGAAATTATTACTAAGGAGTGGGATAGACCCGGTGTGCCGTTCTCACCCCCTCCAATATTTAGAAAGATGTTTCCAATAGACACCACCACACGGGATTTATGGCAAACGGTCCCTAAGGTGGAGGGAGCAGTTTCTACTTTAGCTAAACGTACCACTATCCCGGTAGAGGATAGCTGTGCCTTTTCAGATCCAATGGATAAAAAATTAGAGGGTTACCTTAAGAAAATGTTTGTTCAACAAGGTTTTATATTGCAACCCCTTGCATGCATTGTGCCGATCACGGCTGCAGCGGCATTCTGGATTGAGTCTCTAGAAGAGAATCTTGGTTCAGCTACGCTGGACGACATTTCAGACAGGCTTAGAGTACTTAAGCTATCTAATTCATTCATTTCGGAAGCCGTAGTACATTTAATTAAACTTACGGCTAAGAATTCCGGATTCGCCATTCAAGCGCGCAGAGCACTGTGGCTAAAATCCTGGTCAGCTGATGTAACTTCTAAGTCCAAATTACTTAATATACCTTTCAAGGGACAGACCTTATTTGGGCCTGGTTTGAAAGAAATTATCGCTGACATTACAGGAGGTAAGGGCCACGCCCTACCTCAAGACAAAGCCAAACCTAAGGCTAGACAGTCTAATTTTCGTTCCTTTCGAAATTTCAAAGCAGGAGCAGCATCAACTTCCACTACTCCAAAACAAGAAGGATCTGGTGCTCGCTACAGACAAGGCTGGAGACCTAACCAGTCCTGGAACAAGGGCAAGCAGGCCAGGAAGCCTGCAGCTGCCACTAAAACAGCATGAATTGAGGGCCCCCGATCCGGGATCGGATCTAGTGGGGGGCAGACTTTCTCTCTTCGCCCAGGCTTGGGCAAGAGATGTCCAGGATCCCTGGGCGCTAGAGATAATATCTCAGGGATACCTTCTGGACTTCAAACACTCTCCTCCAAGAGAGAGATTTCATCTGTCAAGGTTGTCGACAAACCAAACAAAGAAAGAAGCGTTTCTACGCTGCATACAAGAACTATTGTTAATGGGAGTAATCCATCCAGTTCCACGGTCGGAACAGGGACAAGGGTTTTACTCAAATCTGTTTGTGGTTCCCAAAAAAGAGGGAACTTTCAGACCAATCCTGGATTTAAAGATCCTAAACAAATTCCTAAGAGTTCCATCATTCAAAATGGAGACTATCCGGACAATTTTACCCATGATCCAAGAAGGTCAGTACATGACCACAGTGGACTTAAAGGACGCTTACCTTCACATACCGATTCACAAAGATCATTACCGGTATCTAAGATTTGCCTTTCTAGACAGGCATTACCAGTTTGTAGCTCTTCCATTCGGATTGGCTACAGCTCCAAGAATCTTCACAAAGGTTCTAGGTGCTCTTCTGGCGGTACTAAGACCGCGGGGAATTTCGGTAGCTCCTTACCTAGACGACATTCTGATACAAGCTTCAAGCTTTCAAACTGCCAAGTCTCATACAGAGTTAGTACTGGCATTTCTAAGGTCACATGGATGGAAGGTGAACGAAAAGAAAAGTTCACTCGTTCCACTCACAAGAGTTCCCTTCCTGGGGACTCTTATAGATTCTGTAGAAATGAAGATTTACCTGACAGAGGACAGGTTAACAAGACTTCAAAGTGCTTGCCGCACCCTTCATTCCATTCAACACCCATCGGTGGCTCAATGCATGGAGGTAATCGGCTTAATGGTAGCAGCAATGGACATAGTGCCATTTGCTCGCTTACACCTCAGACCACTGCAATTGTGCATGCTAAGTCAGTGGAATGGGGATTACTCAGACTTGTCCCCTTCTCTGAATCTGGATCAAGAGACCAGAAATTCTCTTCTATGGTGGCTTTCTCGGCCACATCTGTCCAGGGGGATGCCATTCAGCAGACCAGACTGGACAATTGTAACAACAGACGCCAGCCTTCTAGGTTGGGGTGCCGTCTGGAATTCTCTGAAGGCTCAGGGACAATGGAGTCAGGAGGAGAGTCTCCTGCCAATAAACATTCTGGAATTGAGAGCAGTTCTCAACGCCCTCCTGGCTTGGCCCCAGTTGACAACTCGGGCGTTCATCAGGTTTCAGTCGGACAACATCACGACTGTAGCTTACATCAACCATCAGGGAGGGACAAGGAGCTCCCTAGCAATGATGGAAGTATCAAAGATAATTCGCTGGGCAGAGTCTCACTCTTGCCACCTGTCAGCAATCCACATCCCGGGAGTGGAGAACTGGGAGGCGGATTTCTTAAGTTGTCAGACTTTTCATCCGGGGGAATGGGAACTTCATCCGGAGGTCTTTGCCCAAATACTTCGACGTTGGGGCAAACCAGAGATAGATCTCATGGCGTCTCGACAGAACGCCAAGCTTCCTCGGTACGGGTCCAGATCCAGGGATCCAGGAGCAGTCCTAATAGATGCCCTGACGGCACCTTGGGACTTCAGGATGGCTTATGTGTTTCCACCCTTCCCGATGCTTCCTCGATTGATTGCAAGAATCAAACAGGAGAGAGCATCAGTGATTCTGATAGCACCTGCATGGCCACGCAGGACTTGGTATGCAGACCTGGTGGACATGTCATCCTGTCCACCTTGGTCTCTACCTCTGAAACAGGACCTCCTGATACAGGGTCCTTTCAAACATCAAAATCTAACTTCTCTGAAGCTGACTGCTTGGAAATTGAACGTTTGATTTTATCAAGACGTGGGTTTTCTGAGTCAGTTATTGACACCTTAATACAGGCTAGGAAGCCTGTTACCAGAAAGATTTACCATAAAATATGGCGTAAATACCTATATTGGTGTGAATCCAAAGGTTACTCTTGGAGTAAGGTTAGGATTCCTAGGATATTGTCTTTTCTACAAGAAGGTTTAGAAAAGGGTTTATCTGCTAGTTCATTAAAGGGACAGATCTCAGCTCTGTCTATTCTGTTACACAAACGTCTGTCAGAAGTGCCAGACGTTCAGGCTTTTTGTCAGGCTTTAGCGAGGATTAAGCCTGTGTTTAAGACTATTGCTCCACCATGGAGTTTAAATCTTGTTCTTAACGTTTTACAGGGCGTTCCGTTTGAACCCCTCCATTCCATTGATATAAAGTTGTTATCTTGGAAAGTTCTATTTTTAATGGCTATTTCATCGGCTCGAAGAGTCTCTGAGTTATCAGCCTTACATTGTGATTCTCCTTATTTGATTTTTCATTCGGATAAGGTAGTTCTGCGTACTAAACCTGGGTTCTTACCCAAGGTAGTCACTAACAGGAATATCAATCAAGAGATTGTTGTTCCATCCTTGTGTCCAAATCCTTCTTCAAAGAAGGAACGTCTTCTGCACAATCTGGATGTAGTTCGTGCCCTAAAATTTTACTTACAGGCAACTAAAGAATTTCGACAGACGTCTTCCCTGTTTGTCGTTTACTCTGGTCAGAGGAGAGGTCAAAAAGCTTCTGCTACCTCTCTCTCTTTTTGGCTTCGTAGCATAATACGTTTAGCCTATGAGACTGCTGGACAGCAGCCTCCTGAAAGAATTACAGCTCATTCCACTAGAGCTGTGGCTTCCACTTGGGCCTTTAAGAATGAGGCCTCTGTTGAACAGATTTGCAAGGCTGCAACTTGGTCTTCGCTTCATACTTTTTCCAAATTTTACAAATTTGACACATTTGCTTCCTCTGAGGCTATTTTTGGGAGAAAGGTTCTTCAGGCAGTGGTTCCTTCTGTATAAAAGAGCCTGCCTATCCCTCCCGTCATCCGTGTACTTTTGCTTTGGTATTGGTATCCCAGAAGTAATGATGACCCGTGGACTGATCACACTTAACAGAAGAAAACATAATTTATGCTTACCTGATAAATTCCTTTCTTCTGTAGTGTGATCAGTCCACGGCCCGCCCTGTTTTTTAAGGCAGGTAATTATTTTTAAATTATACTCCAGTCACCACTACACCCTTGGTTCCTCCTTTCTCGTTGGTCCTTGGTCGAATGACTGGGGGTGACGTAGAGGGGAGGGGCTATATGCAACTCTGCTGGGTGAATCCTCTTGCACTTCCTGTTGGGGAGGAGTAATATCCCAGAAGTAATGATGACCCGTGGACTGATCACACTACAGAAGAAAGGAATTTATCAGGTAAGCATAAATTATGTTTTTTCTTCTTCAAAAATCTATCCGTGAGAAACTTAAATTAAGTGCGGTCTATAGAGGTCAATATGGCAGATCTGCTAAATATCTTTCCAGAATGGATAAAGCTATGAAAAAAAATGAATATGATTGAGGCTATTCAAGAAGGAAACAATAGATTTATTGATCTTCCTAACATTAAAGAGGTATTCTGTAATTACTATCAAAAGGTATACGCATCTCAAGAGATCAATTAGTTAATAAAGATATTTTTTGTAATAAAATTAATACTCCAAAAGTTTCTTCCCATCATTTAGAGTGATTAAATTCTCCTATCACGCTGGATGAAGTGTTGGAAGCCATAAAGGCCGCTAAATAAAGCTCCTGGGCCAGAACAATTGCCCTCAGAATTTTACAAAATTTTAAATTAAAAGTGGCCAATACTCTAACTAATCTATTTAATAATTATTTCATTAAAAAACAGGTCATATCGGACTACTTCTCTGTATCCCTTATTACTCTAATTTTGAAAAAAGTTAAGAACTCTTTTGGTCCTGGATCCTATAGACCTATTTCACTTTTAAATGTAGATTACAAATTACTTACTTCTATAATTGCTAATACATTTAAATCATGTTTAGATGTAGTTATACACAATGATCAAACAGGCTTCATGTCTGGAAGATCACCAACTAAAAATATACGCAGGACCTATCTACTATTGGAACATTTGTGGAATAAGGTACAAAGGAATAAATTAATTTAACAAGATTTTGCTATAGTGACAGTGGATGCTGAGAAGGTATTTGATTCAATCGTATGGGATCACTTATATACCCCTCAATCTAATTTTGTTTTTTCTGGAAATATACTTTTTTAAATTAAATTTATTTATAATCACCCTATATCTTCCATTCTCATTAATGGTAGCTCTACAGGGTTGCCCCCTTTCCCCTCTTTTATTTAATATTGCAATAGAACCCCTTGCTATTCTTCTTAGACAGGAATTGCAAGGTATTGCTTTTGGAGATCAAAATATATTTCTGTCTCTCTATGCAGATGACCTGCTCTTATATTTTAAGAAAATATGCCTTTAGCTATAAATTCTTTGGATCTTTTTAGTTCTTTCTCCGGATATAAAGTTAACAGAGATAAAACAGAAGTACTATGGATTCATAAAGGTAAAGATAGCTAAACCCAACACTCATTTAAAGAAGTAGAGTACTTTAAATATTTAGGAATTTATTTACATCAAGACCCAAACAAATGGCATAGAATGAATTATACGCTTTTTTTTCTAAGGCATCCTCTAAATTACAAAGATGGAGCACATTCCCTATCTCTCTTTCTGCAAAAATAATGATGCTTAAGTTTATTCTCTTTCCTCAGTTACTATACTACATGAATAATCTACCATTATTTATCCTAACTAAAGATATTGTTTCATTAAAGATTGTGCTAAATTTACCTGGAATGAGAAGAGATATCTATATTAAAACTCTCTCAGCTCTCAGAACTTGGAGGTTTCTCCTTTTCTGATATTAAATCCTATAATCTGACAATTTTAGCTAGGTTTGCAGTAGATTGGTTAACAACAAAGAACTATCTGACTAATACTTCTTTAGAGGAAAAGTTAATTTATCCTTTTTTTACTCCAGGCTATTCTACATTGTTCCTCTGTTCAGCTTCCAGACAATATTAAAATAATTTTGGGAATATACAATGTAGTTAAGGCATGGCAAAAAATATGCCAGATACTTGACATTAAAAGGGACACTGAACCCAAATGTTTTCTATCGTGATTCAGATAGAGCATGCAATTTTAAGCAACTTAAATTTACTCCTATTATCAAATTCTTTTCATTCTCTTGGTATCTTTATTTGAAATGCAAGAATGTAAGTTTAGATGCCGGCCCATTTTTGGTGAACACACTGTGTTGTTCTTGCTGATTGGTGGGTAAATTCACCTACCAATAAACGAGTGCTTTCCATGGTACTGAACCAAAAAAATAGCTTAGATGCCTTCTTTTTCAAATAAAGAAAGCAAGAGAATGAAGAAAAATTGATAATAGGAGTAAATTAGAAAGTTGTTTGAAATTGCATGCTCTATCTGAATCACGTAAGAAAAAATTTGGGTTCAGTGTCCCTTTAACTTTTCTATTTCTAAATTCCTACCTACTAGAGGTAACCCAGACTTTTTACCTGGGGTGAATTCAGAAATATCCAGGATATGGGCACAGAAAGGTCTGACTTATGTAACACAACTATTAGATGAAGCGTATAATATAAGGACTTTTGATAGTATATCCAAAGAGTTTAAACTACCCAACAAGAATTTGTATGCATATCTCCAATTACGTCACTTTATTAGCGGGAAAATTCAGAATACAATAATTGAGGTTAATTTTGCTAAAATCGGGGACTTTATTAATATATATAGGGCAGGCATTCACTCAATTTCACTATTTTACAAAATTTTATTGGCCAAACAAGGCCAAATATATTTAGATAGTATTCTTGCTAATTGGGCAAGGCAAAATGAGGATCTGGATCTGGACAAAGTTAAAGCAAGTATTAAGTGGTCTAGAGAGGCGCTCCTCTCTTCCTCCTGGAAAGAATCTCATATAAAAATACTCAATAAGGTTTATATCACGCCACCCAGACTAGCCAAATGGTCCACTCTAAGCTCTGCCAATTGTTCTAAATGTAATCTCCCCAATGTTGACCTTTTACATTGTCTTTAACTTTGTCCAAAAATCATTCAGTTTTGGTTTAAAATTAACTATTGGCTTAATGAAATAGTGGGGAATGTTTTTGTTTTTGAACCTAAACTTATTGTTTTTCTATATGGGGCGGCAGATTTGACTAAATTTAATTTAATTAATACTACCATTTTATTTTTTTATTTTAATCATTTTTATTTTAGAATGAAATGTACAATAATGGGCAAATGCACACAGATCAATACAGTCAAACACTGAATAGGACTCACAGGTCCCTTGAGTACATACATACACAATAAATAGGATACGCCCCCAAGGTCAAACTAGGGTATAAAAGTTCAGTCAGTCATATAAGATATACTGTATATATATATATATATATATATATATATATATATACACAAGAATTGAAGAAAGAATTCGATCCGTGGGTCAAATGTGTAAGTAAAAACAGCTTTATTGGTAATCCATTAAAAAGTCCCTGGAGGGGTCCTGCAGCAGAAAAACATCGAGCACTGTGTACTCAAGCTGACATGTTTCGGCTGTGTGCCGTAATCATAGCTTGATTGAGTGCATCAGTGCTAACAATTTAAAAGACAATGTTAGTTCCAATTGGCTAAAACCTAATTACACATTTGCAATGCTAGAACTCGAGTGCTGTGTTAACTAATACCCTACCTGATTATTTGTTTGTGCTGATGGGCAACTGTTATCCTTTGTTGAAAAATTACATACTTATGTTTGCATGTTAGTGTAGACTCGGGAGATTATTAGAAGGTGTTATATGAAGATTTGGAATCTAATAAGCTATTAGACCCTTGTTAAAATATATGAAATGAATTAAACATCTCAATTTTGCGATGTTTCTAAGCATTCTGTTTGGCACATTATTTCCATTTATGTGAAGGTTAAGTACCTATGTTATAACTTTAACTGATTGTAGAAAGAACCTATATTAAATTAAATCATGAAGTTTTAGTCTTCCTGCTTGGAGGACCTCTAATAAGTTTCACTGGACTGTTGACTTATTATACATTAAACTTACTGATTAATGTCTTTATGCAAATGCATAGTAGAGACCCTTCATATCCTTATCTAATGATTTATTTTGTTACTGCTGAGGTACATGAAAGTGTATGTGTAACGCAGATCTATCTGAACTTTTAATCTAACAATCAAAGACTTCCCAAGAATTTGATGTAAAATTTTGGGGAATTTAAAAGTCTAAGTTACTTAGTATTTGCTTTATGGTGAAGTGTGAATAAGAGTGAAACCCTACAGTACTGTTTATTAATTTGTTACTATTGCCAATAGTTTATTAGATCATATTCGGAGTTCAACCCCCTTGGCACTCTTGTTTGGAGTTTAAAGATCCAATACATCTCTTTTTTTCCCAAAATTAGATTTCTGTCCCCACCTCTTAAAGGGGTTTTGATTCTTTCAATGGCTTGCCATCTCAGAGTGGCACTGTTTTTATTATGTGTATCTTTGAAATGTCTGACCAATGGGGTGGTTGCCTCTCCCAATTTGATGGTAGACAGGTGATTGCGTATTCGGACATTCACCTCAGTTGAGGTGAGTCCTACATATTGCAACTTGCATTCTACACAGGATAAAACATATATGACATAGGAGGATGTACAGTTTAGGCAGGAGGTTATTTTGAACACTTCACCTGTGACTTCTGAACGAAATTCATTCGAGATAATTGCTTTCTCACACGGTTTGCATCTGGCCCTACCACATCTGTACATCCCCCTGTGCCTTAGCCAAGAACTTTCGTCTGTGCCTGTTATCCTGGGCAATTCAGATGGTGCCACATAATTTCCTATAGTTTTGCTTTTTCGATAAGAGCATCTAAGACCCCTGTCCACACTGTCTACAAGTCTGTCATCAGCTTTAAGTAGATGGAAGTGTTTGTTAATTATACCACAGATGTTCTTATACTCTGTGCTATAATCTGTTACAAATGTAACTTTTTCTTCCTGAGTGGATGGATTAGGGGATCTTAGCGATCCTTGCAAAAGTGCCTTCCTATCCAGTCTGTCTACCTGTGACTTTGCTTGCTTGACAGTATATTTGGGATAGCCCCTTTGCAGGAGTCTCTTCTCCAGATCTCTGCTTTGTGCCTGATAAGTGTTCTCATCCGTACAGTTTCTTTTTATTCTGATGAGTTCACCTTTGGCCACTGCCAGCGGAACTTGCTTTGGATGGCAACTCTTTGCATGAAGCAAAGTGTTTTTTGTAATTGGTTTCCGATAGGTACTTGTTCTAACTCTGCCATTTTCAGCAGCTGTTAATGTAAGGTCTAGAAAATTTATCTGACTAATGTTTGTCTCATGAGTAAATCTGAGACCTGTGCTATTATTATTCAATTTGAACATGAAGTCAGACATTTCTTCATCTGTACCCTGCCAGACAAGCAAGAGATCATCTATGTATCGCCTATAAAAGGCGATACATTGCTTATGATTATTTTCTTCTCCATGTATATATATACATACACATCAGATTGACTCGCAATGTTCTGTTTTAAAGAAACCAAGATAGATCTGACCTTTGGGGAACTCACACTTCTATAATACAATATTTTTGGGGAAGGGGATCAAAAGGGAAGAATTGGTAAAATAAGGGAGTTTCTGGTGAAAATAATTTGCCTAAATTGAATGGGGGGGGGGAGCTAGTACATACAGTATAAAGTTTAGTGCTCCAAAAGCCAGGGTAAAGTATATGTGAGATAGATACATAGAGGCTCTTAGAACAAAAACGTTTGTACTTCAGGAGGAGATTATATTCCAGCGATACATAGTATTATATCGATCTCTCGATATACTATTAATATAATCTAAAACAACAATACATAGCAACATGAGGAAGGGATAGCATAGATTGGAAGTGATCTTAAGACTGTACCTAGCACACCCTGTACGTAGCACACACCATACCTAGCACAAAGAGTACCTAACACACACTGTACCTAGCTCAAACAGTACCTAGCACACACTGTACGTAACACACTGGACCTTGCATAAACAGTACCTAACACACACTGTTCCTAGCTCAAACAGTACCTAGCACACACTGTACGTAACACACTGGACCTTGCATAAACAGTACCTAGCACCAACAGTACCTAGCACAAGCAGCACCTAGCACAAACAGTACCAATCACAAATAGTGTATATCACAAACAGTACCGAGCACAAATAGTACTTAGCACACACTGTACCTAGCACAAACAGTACCTAGCACACACTGTGCGTAACACACACTGGACCTTGCATAAACAGTACCTAGCACCAACAGTACCTAGCACCAACAGTACCTAGCACAACCAGCACCTAGCACAAACAGTACCCAGCCCAAACAGTACCAATCACAAATAGTGTATATCACAAACAGTACCTAGCACAGATAGTACTTAACAACACTGTACCTAGCACAAACAGTACCTAGCAAACACTGTACGTAACACACTGGACCTTGCATAAACAGTACCTAGCACAAGCAGCACCTAGCACAAACAGCACCTAGCACAAGCAGTACCTAGCACAAACAGTACCTAGCACAGACCGTACTTAGCACAAATCTAGCTTAAACAGTACCTAGCACACTCTGTACCTAGCACAGACAATACCTAGCACACAATATACCTAGCACTCACTATACCTAGCACAAACATTACCTAACATACACTGTACCTAGCACAAGCAGTACCTAGCATAAACTGTACCTAGCACAAACTGTACCTAGCCTAGGCAGCACCTATCACCCATTGTACCTAGCACAAGCAGTACCTAGCATACACTGTACCTAGCACACACTGTACTGGAAGTCTCAAAATCTATAATATAAAATCTATGAAACTGTGGAACCTAGGACCAAGCCAAAAACATCTTCAATAATCTGGTCACCCCAATCAAGGATACCTTATTATGTTGAAACACGTTAATGATAAAATAGGCTTATAGATAGGGTATATGATGTATGTGTATGATATATAACTAATGTATAACCCTCCATGACAGGCAGAACCGAGAATCAGAAAATGTATAGGGAATTAACAAGTATCAAATATAGGACACAATATTAACTATAGTGGTAACCCCAGAACATATAACCATAAGTGCAAAACAAACTACTAAAACAAGGTGTATAAAACACATGAACCATATTATGGGGGGTGGGGGTGGACAATGGGGTAAATACAGCAGTGTTTCCACCATTTCAAATAAACAGTTGTAGGAGAGGCCAAGACAGTCACATAAGGGCTGAGGGGGAAAAAAAGCTTGTCACTTAGCCCACACCGGTGCGACCACAGCTAACCAATCTCCAATGCCTGATATAATGTTGGCAGCCCAATTCTTGAGCAGAGAAGAATGGCTCAAGTAGGAGTAAAGGTATTCCAGGTGGTAGTTCAAAGGGCCTTACCAATATGAGACCGGACCTGAGGCATGAAAAATAGTGAAATGTGAAATTTGCTCAAGTCTGCGCCACATACGGCCACTGAAAGTCTATCGGCACAAAACACTGACCAATAAGTAAATGGAGGTGCTTAAAGTGATCCTCCAATATGGCAAGGATCACTGCTTCCTTTAGTTTTGCATTTGAAGCCATTATTTCAGATCAGGTGCTAATGGGTTTGGTGATATAGGCCTCTTCCCAAACCTAGGGCTGCTGATTTTTAGGCCCAGCCATAGATTTGTACATTTACAGGTGCAGCCATAGAATGTATGTGCTCTTATTAGAGTGATCCCCTGCCCAAAAGTGAATGTGGGTAACTTACTACAGTCTTGTAGGTTGTGGATCAGTTTGATGGAGCCACAATGTAATCACTCCAGCTTCTCTCCACTGTAGGCCTTAGACTGCTGTCTTTCCAAAATGGTGATTCAAGCCAGCAGATGCCGGAGATCGTGGATTGCCGACAATCACCCCCAAGTTAATAACTGTGCAGTCGAGCCGGTCCCTGAGATGTCCGCTGAGTTGAACCGGCTACTGAGGTTAATTGTTCAGTTGAGATGATCGCTGCCTGATGGTGCAATTGATGGCACTGTGTAGGGAGTGAAATCAAAAAAGTGGAAAACAGCACACCTGAATCTTCTCTTGTGGGGCACGGAGCAACAGACTTGCCAAGTCCTCAGCACAATCACAAATTTAAAAAAACTCCAGCCACCATGGTGGCTGGAGTTTTTTGAAATTTGTGTAGGGAGTGAAATCCCCATGGATGGCCGGGTTGTCTGAGTCTTTCGGCTTTGGTGGATTATTAGGTCTCTGTGTCCATAAAGATAAGATTGCTCGCCCTCTTTTGTAAACACTTGGAGAAAGTACTTTTTAAAATGTTAAGGGAGGTCGTGTCCACGCTGTCTCGTTAGATGTTGTAGGCTCCAGACCCATAATGTTGCTGAGGTAGCTACAAAATCAACAAATATCAGATTTTTGCTACTTAGAGGTCTGAAGAATGTAGTTACCTCTAATCACTGAGCTTTTTGGTAATTTGGTCAGTTATAAAATTAGACATATGCCCATTTTTGATCAGCTTTAGCAGACGAGCTCCAGGGACACACGTCTGTTCTCCTTGCTGGCAAGCTCCGCCCCCCCCCTAATACTGCCATTTTTATCGGTCGAAATCTGATTCTCAAAAACTGGAAGAGATAGACAGCCCCAGCAATAGGAGCATTTATTAATACCATCAATTTTCAGATCATATTTGAACAATATAATATTTCCTTATGGCACAATAAGCAGATAGCTTACTTTTTTGATAAATTATCCAGACGTATAATCTCAATACACAATATATGCTTACTTCACAATTCCATAGAACCCCTTATTTTGAAGTTTTAATGTTAAATAATATTTTAACGTCAACATGGCACCATAATTGATTTGTTTTAATTGAGTGAAGGAATGCCGGAATAGAGTGAAGTGTTCCCCCCCCTTTCCCTTTTTTTTTTCTTCCTTTCTTTTTCCCTCCTTTGTTTCTATATCTAGGGTACTAATGAAAGTATCTTGCTGTGACAAAAACATAATTTATGTAAGAACTTACCTGATAAATTCATTTCTTTCATATTAGCAAGAGTCCATGAGCTAGTGACGTATGGGATATACAAAGTTTCCCAAACCTCAAAATGCCTATAAATACACCCCTCACCACACCCACAAATCAGTTTAACGAATAGCCAAGAAGTGGGGTGATAAGAAAAAAGTGTGAAACCATATAAAATAAGGAATTGGAATAATTGTGCTTTATACAAAAAAATCATAACCACCACAAAAAGGGTGGGCCTCATGGACTCTTGCTAATATGAAAGAATTGAATTTATCAGGTAAGTTCTTACATAAATTATGTTTTCTTTCATGTAATTAGCAAGAGTCCATGAGCTAGTGACGTATGGGATAATGACTACCCAAGATGTGGATCTTTCCACGCAAGAGTCACTAGAGAGGGAGGGATAAAAATAAAGACAGCCAATTCCTGCTGAAAATAATCCACACCCAAAATAAAGTTTAAATGAAAACATAAGCAGAAGATTCAAACTGAAACAGCTGCCTGAAGTACTTTTCTACCAAAAACTGCTTCAGAAGAAGAAAACACATCAAAATGGTAAAATTTAGTAAAAGTATGCAAAGAGGACCAAGTTGCTGCTTTGCAAATCTGATCAACCGAAGCTTCATTCCTAAACGCCCAGGAAGTAGAAACTGACCTAGTAGAATGAGCTGTAATCCTTTGAGGCGGAGTTTTACCCGACTCGACATAAGCATGATGAATTAAAGATTTCAACCAGGATGCCAAAGAAATGGTAGAGGCCTTCTGACCTTTCCTAGAACCGGAAAAGATAACAAATAGACTAGAAGTCTTTCGGAAAGTCTTAGTAGCTTCAACATAATATTTCAAAGCTCTAACCACATCCAAAGAATGCAATGATTTCTCTTTAGAATTCTTAGGATTAGGACATAATGAAGGAACCACAATCTCTCTACTAATATTGTTGGAATTCACAACCTTAGGTAAAAATTCAAAAGAAGTTCGCAACACCGCCTTATCCTGATGAAAAATCAAAAAAGGAGACTCACAAGAAAGAGCAGAGAATTCAGAAACTCTTCTGGCAGAAGAGATGGCCAAAAGGAACAAAACTTTCCAAGAAAGTAATTTAATGTCCAATGAATGCATAGGTTCAAACGGAGGAGCTTGAAGAGCCCCCAGAACCAAATTCAAACTCCAAGGAGGAGAAATTGACTTAATAACAGGTTTTATACGCACCAAAGCTTGTACAAAACAATGAATATCAGGAAGATTAGCAATCTTTCTGTGAAAAAGAACAGAAAGAGCAGAGATTTGTCCTTTCAAGGAACTTGCAGACAAACCTTTATCCAAACCATCCTGAAGAAACTGTAAAATGTTTGGAATTCTAAAAGAATGCCAGGAAAAATGATGAAAAAGACACCAAGAAATATAAGTCTTCCAGACTCTATAATATATCTCCCTAGATACAGATTTATGAGCCTGTAACATAGTATTAATCACAGAGTCAGAGAAACCTCTTTGACTAAGAATCAAGCGTTCAATCTTCATACCTTTAAATTTAAGGATTTGAGATCCTGATGGAAAAAAGGACCTTGAGACAGAAGGTCTGGTCTTAACGGAAGAGTCCATGGTTGGCAAGAAGCCATCCGGACAAGATCCGCATACCAAAACCTGTGAGGCCATGCTGGAGCTACCAGCAGAACAAACGAGCATTCCTTCAGAATTTTGGAGATCACTCTTGGAAGAAGAACTAGAGGCGGAAAGATATAGGCAGGATGATACTTCCAAGGAAGTGACAATGCATCCACTGCTTCCGCTTGAGGATCCCTGGATCTGGACAGATACCTGGGAAGTTTCTTGTTTAGATGAGAGGCCATCAGATCTATTTCTGGAAGTCCCCACATTTGAACAATCTGAAGAAATACCTCTGGGTGAAGAGACCATTCGCCCGGATGCAACGTTTGGCGACTGAGATAATCTGCTTCCCAATTGTCTATACCTGGGATATGAACCGCAGAAACTAGACAGGAGCTGGATTCCGCCCAAACCAGAATTCGAGATACTTCTTTCATAGCTAGAGGACTGTGAGTCCCTCCTTGATGATTGATGTATGCTACAGTTGTGACATTGTCTGTCTGAAAACAAATGAACGATTCTCTCTTCAGAAGAGGCCAAGACTGAAGAGCTCTGAAAATTGCACGGAGTTCCAAAATATTGATCGGTAATCTCACCTACTGAGATTCCCAAACCCCTTGTGCCGTCAGAAACCCCCACACAGCTCCCCAACCTGTAAGACTTGCATCTGTTGAAATTACAGTCCAGGTCGGAAGAACAAAAGAAGCCCCCTGAATTAAACAATGGTGATCTGTCCACCACGTCAGAGAGTGTCGTACAATCGGTTTTAAAGATATTAATTGAGATATCTTTGTGTAATCCCTGCACCATTGGTTCAGCATACAGAGCTGAAGAGGTCGCATGTGAAAACGAGCAAAGGGGATCGCGTCCGATGCAGCAGTCATAAGACCTAGAATTTCCATGCATAAGGCTACCGAAGGGAATGATTGTGACTGAAGGTTTCGACAAGCTGATATCAATTTTAGACGTCTCTTGTCTGTCAAAGATAGAGTCATGGACACTGAATCTATCTGGAAACCCAAAAAGGTTACCCTTGTCTGAGGAATCAATGAACTTTTTAGTAAATTGATCCTCCAACCATGATCTTGAAGAAACAACACAAGTCGATTCGTATGAGATTCTGCTAAATGTGAAGACTGAGAAAGTACCAAGATATCGTCCAAATAAGGAAATACCACAATACCCTGTTCTCTGATTACAGACAGAAGGGCACCGAGAACCTTTGTAAAAATTCTTGGAGCTGTTGCTAGACCAAACGGTAGAGCCACAAACTGGTAATGCTTGTCTAGGAAAGAGAATCTCAGAAACTGAAAGTGATCTGGATGAATCGGAATATGCAGATATGCATCCTGTAAATCTATTGTAGACATATAATGCCCTTGCTGAACAAAAGGCAGGATAGTCCTTACAGTTACCATTTTGAATGTTGGTATCCTTACATAACGATTCAATATCTTTAGATCCAGAACTGGTCTGAAGGAATTCTCCTTCTTTGGTACAATGAAGAGATTTGAATAAAACCCCAGCCCCCGTTCCAGAACTGGAACTGGCATAATTACTCCAGCCAACTCTAGATCTGAAACACATTTCAGAAATGCTTGAGCCTTCGCTGGATTTACTGGGACACGGGAAAGAAAAAATCTCTTTGCAGGAGGTTTTATTTTGAAGCCAATTCTGTACCCTTCTGAAACAATGTTCTGAATCCAAAGATTGTGAACGGATTTGATCCAAATTTCTTTGAAAAACGTAATCTGCCCCCGACCAGCTGAGCTGGAATGAGGGCCGCACCTTCATGTGGACTTAGAAGCTGGCTTTGATTTTCTAGAAGGCTTGGATTTATTCCAGACTGGAGATGGCTTCCAAACTGATACCGCTCCTGAGGATGAAGGATCAGGTTTCTGTTCCTTGTTGTGACGAAAGGAACGAAAACGATTATTAGACCTGAATTTACCTTTAGATTTTTTATCCTGTGGTAAAAAAGTTCCTTTCCCTCCAGTAACAGTTGAAATAATAGAATCCAACTGAGAACCAAATAATTTATTACCCTGGAAAGAAAGGGAAAGCAGAGTAGACTTAGAAGACATATCAGCATTCCAAGTTTTAAGCCATAAAGCTCTTCTAGCTAAAATAGCTAGAGACATATACCTGACATCAACCCTAATGATATCAAAGATGGCATCACAAATAAAATTATTAGCATGTTGAAGAAGAATAATAATGCTATGAGAATTATGATCTGTTACTTGTTGCGCTAAAGCTTCCAACCAAAAAGTTGAAGCTGCAGCAACATCCGCCAAAGATATAGCAGGTCTAAGAAGATTACCTGAACACAAATAGGCTTTTCTTAGAAAGGATTCAATTTTCCTATCTAAAGGATCCTTAAAGGAAGTACCATCTGCCGTAGGAATCGTAGTACGCTTAGCAAGAGTAGAGACAGCCCCATCAACCTTAGGGATTTTGTCCCAAAACTCTAATCTGTCAGATGGCACAGGATATAATTGCTTAAAACGTTTAGAAGGAGTAAATGAATTACCCAAATTATTCCATTCCCTGGAAATTACTTAAGAAATAGCACTAGGAACAGGAAAAACTTCTGGAATAACTACAGGAGATTTAAAAACCTTATCTAAACGTTTAGATTTAGTATCAAGAGGACCAGAATCCTCAATTTCTAAAGCAATTAGAACTTCTTTAAGTAAAGAACGAATAAATTCCATTTTAAATAAATATGAAGATTTATCAGCATCAACCTCTGAGACAGAATCCTCTGAACCAGAAGAACCATTATCAGAATCAGAATGATGATGTTCATTTAAAAATTCATCTGAACAATGAGAAGCTTTAAAAGATTTTTTATGTTTACTAGAAGGAGGAATAACAGACAAAGCTTTCTTAATGGATTCAGAAACAAAATCTCTTATGTTATCAGGAACACTCTGAGTATTAGATGTTGACGGAACAGCAACAGGTAATGGAACTTTACTAAAGGAAATTTTATCTGCATTAACAAGTTTGTCATGACATTCAATACAAACAACAGCTGGAGGAACAGATACCAAAAGTTTACAGCAGATACACTTAGCTGTGGTAGCTCCAGCACCAGGCAGCGATTTTCCTGAATTATCTTCTGACTCAGTTGCAACGTGGGACATCTTGCAATATGTAATAGAAAAAACAACATATAAAGCAAAATAGATCAAATTCCTTAAATGACAGTTTCAGGAATGGGAAAAAATGCCAGTGAACAAGCTTCTAGCAACCAGAAGCAATAAATAATGAGACTTAAATAATGTGCAGACAAAAGTGACGCCCGTATTTTTTTAGCGCCAAAGAAGACGCCCACATTATTTGGCGCCTAAATGCTTTTGGCGCCAAAAATGACGCCACATCCGGAACGCCGACACTTTTGACGCAAAAAAAAAACGTCAAAAAATGACGCAACTTCCGGCGACACATATGACGCCGGAAATAGAAAAAAATTTTGCGCCAAAAAAGTCCGCGCCAAGAATGACGCAATAAAATGAAGCATTTTCAGCCCCCGCGAGCCTAACAGCCCACAGGGAAAAAGTCAAATTTTTAAGGTAAGAAAAAAAGATTGATTCAAATGCATTATCCCAAATATGAAACTGACTGTCTGAAAATAAGGAATGTTGAACATCCTGAGTCAAGGCAAATAAATGTTTGAATACATATATTTAGAACTTTATTAAAAAAGTGCCCAACCATAGCTTAGAGTGTCACAGAAAATAAGATTTACTTACCCCAGGACACTCATCTACATGTTGTAGAAAGCCAAACCAGTACTGAAACGAAAATCAGCAGAGGTAATGGTATATATATAAGAGTATATCGTCGATCTGAAAAGGGAGGTAAGAGATGAATCTCTACGACCGATAACAGAGAACCTATGAAATAGACCCCGTAGAAGGAGATCATTGCATTCAAATAGGCAATACTCTCCTCACATCCCTCTGACATTCACTGCACGCTGAGAGGAAAACCGGGCTCCAACCTGCTGCGGAGCGCATATCAACGTAGAATCTAGCACAAACTTACTTCACCACCTCCATAGGAGGCAAAGTTTGTAAAACTGATTTGTGGGTGTGGTGAGGGGTGTATTTATAGGCATTTTGAGGTTTGGGAAACTTTGCCCCTCCTGGTAGGAATGTATATCCCATACGTCACTAGCTCATGGACTCTTGCTAATTACATGAAAGAAATATTTTTCTGTTTTAGTTTGTATTTTATGGTATCCATATTATTTTTACTATATAGCTGACTATAAACAGATTAATGTAAATCTGTTTAATCCCTGCAAGTGGTGGTAAACTAATGTTGATATTGTGTGCTATTTACTCCAAAGGAGATTTTCTGTTTTTCTTTTGTTTTTGTGTTTATTTTGGTATTGGTACAAAAATCCCAACATGGTGTAAATACTCTATTGTTTGAAACTGAAAGTGGAAGCTATCTAAAAGTATAAGTATTGTATTAGCATAGATAATATATTTATGCCACTTACATGATTGTGTTTACTGTATCATACTTACTGTATAATTATCTATCTACCACACACTATGACATTGTCCACTGCATGGTGCATTGTTCTGTGATTTATATAACTGTACCCATTGTTGGTTAATAAAAATGATATCTAAAAAAAAATAAAAAATCATTTTTCTCTGCATGTGAAATATACTGTAGCTAGATATTCTTAGTGCACTAGCATTTTAAATACTGCAGCTGCTCAAATTTACTCAAATGCCTCTGGGAGTTGCTGGAGGGGATGTGGTTGAGAAGGCACCATGCTCCACATCTGGTGGCAATGCCCTAAATTGGAAAGTTTCTGGAAGGAGGTCTTTGAGGAAATGAGCATGGTCCTGGACTTCCCCATTCACACCACACCCGATCTCCTATTATACCACAACTTACCAAAATTCAAAGAGAACACCAAAAGATCTCTTTTCATCATCATGCTCAACCGTGCCAAGGAGATCATTCCTCGATACTGGAAAAAACCAAGCCCCCCACTCTTCTATGAGTGGAAGACAAACGTCACCAATCCTTTACATCTTGAAAGATATGACTACCTGAAAATTGGTAAATCGGATACCAACAAAATTATGCGCTTACTATGGGAAGGTACACCAGTGTAAACCCTCTCCCGACGTGACCCTCCCCCCCTTAATGGCACACCAGCCCTTGAACCAACATTGTTAAACACCCTTACCCATGCCTGACCTTCGATCCCTTTGCCCCCTCTCTTTCTACCAACTAACCTTTTAACTGATTCTTCTCGTTCTCGGTTTCCTGGGCAGTGTTTAACTGTACGTATCCCGATTTAGGGATATAGTTTGCACAACTTATAAAATGTTTTGCATGCTGACTATGTAAGGCAAGAGGACTTTTTACTTTGAGTGGAACTCATTACTTATCCCCTCGGTTGTGACCAGGCAGAAAAGGAATACTCACCCCCCCTTCGGACCCTCTGGGATGGGAAACTTAGTGGACTCACAATACCTATTGAACACTCCCCCCAGATGCCACTCATGTAACCCTTGCCTAAATGCTACAGATGTTCTTGTATCCATTGCCTTGTAATGTTGACTTTCTATTATAACAAAGCTTGCAATTTAAAAAATAAAAAAATCCCTATTCTAAAAAAATTCTAATAAAAAAACACTAGCCTAAAAAAGATTGCCCTAGGAAGGAGATTTTTGTAGGGCATTGATCTAAAGTTATTTCAGATCTTTTGGGCTAAAAACAAAAAAAGGCTTTCTCAATGCAAGTGTTTGTGAGTTGGCAGTAGTGAGTACTATTTGTGATTTGGCAGAAGTGAGTAGTGTTTATGATTTAGCAGTAGTGAGTAGTGTTTGTGAGTTGGCAGTAGTGAGTAGTGTTTGTGAACTGGCAGTAGTAATAAGTGTTTCTTAGTTGGCAGTAGTGAATACTATGTGTGGATTTGACAGTAGTGAGTACTATCTGTGATTTGGCAGCAGTGAGTACTATCTGTGATTTGGCAGCAGTGAGTAGTATTTGTGATTTGACAGTAGTGAGTAGTATTTGTGATTTGGCAGTAGTGAGTACTATTTGTGATTTGGCAGTAGTGAGTACTATTTTTGGTTTGGCAGAAGTGAGTACTATTTGTGATTTGGCAGAAGTGAGTACTATTTGTGATTTGGCAGCAGTGAGTACTATTTGTGATTTGACAGTAGTGAGTAGTATTTGTGATTTGGCAGCAGTGAGTACTATTTGTGATTTGACAGTAGTGAGTAGTATTTGTGATTTGGCAGTAGTGAGTACTATTTGTGATTTGGCATAAGTGAGTACTATTTGTGATTTGGCAGCAGTGAGTAGGTGTTTGTGATTTGACAGTAGAGAGTACTATTTGTGATTTGGCAGTAGTGAATACTATTTGTGGGTTTGGCATTAGTGAGTAGTGTTTGTGATTTGGCAGTAAGGTTGCGCGATTAATCACATATGCGAGTTAAAATCGCGATTAATCGTATTCCTACATAAAAAAATCCTTTAGAAGTGGCTGTAATGCATTGATTTATTTGTGATTTCTTGCAAACCAGCTCCATCTAGTGGTTGCTTTTAGCACACATTTGTAAAATGGCTCTTTTACTTTCACTTTCTGTTCTCATAAGCAGCCGATCAATCTAGAAATCTAAAAGCAGAGCCCATGCAGGAATGAAGAGCAGAGAAAGCCACTTACTTATATTTCCCCATAGGGACATCTGCAGTCTGAAACTTAGGGTATGTAAACATTATGGAACCTCCCACACAATCTCCTGCTCTCTGAGAAACTGCTTAAATACATAGCAGATGCAGTTAACCCCACGGCTCCCAAAATGCTAAAACTGCAGTCCCCTCTACTGCTGGGATAACTTAATTGCATCTACAATGTATTTTATATCAGAAAGGCACAGCATTTCTGAAGGGAGCAGCCCCCACCCCTACTGATATTTGCCTGTAATGGATTCCTGGAAAGGAGCAGGGCTCATTTTCAGTCAAATTAAATTGTTTAAAAAAGAAGAAAAAAAAAATATTATATATATATATATATATATATATATATATATATGTGTGTGTGTGTATGTGGCTGTGGCTCAGATTTAAAACAATAGATTTAGTGCAATCAAAGTTGCACCAAATATGTAGCTGCGGTGCTCTGCAAAGAGCTTAATAAGAATAGTATCCGGCTTAAGTATAATTATTTTAATGAATAAAACTATTTCAATAAATAAAAAACTATTTTAGTATATATAAAGAACACACATGTGCACAGGATAATATATAAAAAAAGATACTAAAGCAGTATAAAACGATCATATAAAAGCAATCCTATAAATTCAATTGAGATAATTATATGCAACGAAAAAGTATTTTTTATATACAGTAAGTCCAATATCGTTGGTTGTTGAAGATGTGAGTTATTCAGAGCAGCTGCAATCTTAAAGAACTGCACAGATATTCTGGGATTCCTGAAATGAGACAGGAATTCCTTGTCACCAAGTATAAAAGTTGTGATAAAAAGGTATAAATGCTTACTTACACCGGAGTGGTGTCTTGTATCCTCATGCCGGTTATTCTGCTTCTGGGGGTATCTTGTTACCAGGTGGAATATCGATCTCTAATCCAGACTTTAGGGATCTTTTGTTGGAAGCTCCGGCTGTACGTTGAAGTTGTGACTTGAATGGTAAACGTGGGTGGCCGTTTAGGCGCTCAGTCTTTCACACTTGAATTGCTACTATGTAGCGGCTTACGCTGTTCCGTAATCAGAACTCAGCTGTAACTTTCTTGACTCAGTCTTTGTGGCTACGGAAGCCGGGTAAGGACAAAAAAAGGAGCAATGCGTTTCGGCAGATTGCCTTTCTCTAGCTCTCTCTCTCTCTCTCTCTCTCTCTCTCTATATATATATATATATATATATATATATATATATATATATATATATAAATATATATATATATATATATATGTGTGTGTGTGTGTGTGTGTGTATGTGGCTTACACTGCTTCATTTGTTAATCATACCACTGTCCACAGTTAGAATGACTGTCCAAGAAAACATGACAATGTTGTGTGTCATAAGACCTAATAACTGGCTAGTGGCTACTATTTAAAAAAAATTTATTTGAACTATTTTGTGGTTTGTATTTTTATGCTCCAAGAATGTATTGAACATTGAGAAACATGTACATTAAGATTCTGTAGTGTTAAATAAACTTTATAATGCAAAATGAAGGTGTTATAGTCATTTATAAGAAAATCGCAATTAAATCGCAATCACATTTTATTTTTTTTGCCCATAATTGCCCAGCTTGGCAGTAGTTAGAACTATTTGTGATTTGGCAATAGTGAGTACTATTTGTGATTTGGCAGCAGTGAGTAGTGTTTGTGATTTGGCAGTAGAGAGTACTATTTGTGATTTGGCAGTAGTGAGAAGTGTTTCTTAGTTGGCAGTAGTGAGAAGTGCTTCTTAATTGGCAGTAGGGAGAAGTGTTTCTTAGTTGGCAGTAGTGAGTATTATTTGTAATTTGGCTGTAGTGAGTAGTGTTTGTGATATGGCAGTAGTGAGTACTATTTGT
This sequence comes from Bombina bombina, assembly GCF_027579735.1. Classification (NCBI taxonomy): domain Eukaryota; kingdom Metazoa; phylum Chordata; class Amphibia; order Anura; family Bombinatoridae; genus Bombina; species Bombina bombina. The sequence goes on along the minus strand of NC_069500.1, from coordinate 60,329,525 downwards.
GGTTTGGGATTAGTGTTTGTAATTTGGAAATAGTGAGTAGTGTTTGTGAGTTGGCAGTAGTTGTGTTTGTGACTTGGCAGTAGTGAGTACTATTTGTGATTTGGCAGTAGTGAGTACTGTTTGTGATTTGGCAGTAAATAGTGTTTGTGATTTGGCTGTAGTGAGTAGTGTTTGTGATTTGGCAGTAGTGAGTAGTGTTTGTGATTTAGAAGTAGCGAGTAGTGTTTGTGAGTTGGCAGTAGTGAGTACTCTTTGTGATTTGGCAGTAAATAGTGTTTGTGATTTGGCATTAGTGAGTAGTGTTTGTGATTTAGCAGTAGTGAGTACTATTTGTAATTTGGCAGTAAATAGTGTTTGTGATTTGGTAGTAGTGAGTAGTATTTGTGACTTGGCAGTAGTGAGTACTATTTGTGATTTGGCAGTAGTGATTAGTGCTTGTGATTTGGCAGTAGCGAGTACTATTTGTGATTTGGCAGTAGTGAGTGCTATTTGTGATTTGGCAGTAGTGAGTACTATTTTGGGATTTGGCAGTAGTGAGTAGTGTTTTTGAGTTGGCAGTAGTGAGTACTAGTAGTAAATAGTGTTTGTGACTCGGCAGTAGTAAATAGTGTTTGTGATCTGGTAGTAATGAGTACTATTTGTGATTTGGCAGTAGTAAATAGTGTGTGTGATTTATTCAACACACAAGGATAACAAGGGCACTATATAGGCAAGCTCCTCATTAGTTTCAATTATTTAAGATACTGTATTTAGTTTATAGTATCTATATTTTATATTCCTTTGAGGAGTGGTGCTAGCATCTGATACTGAACTTGCAACAAGATTGGGATATTTTCCCTAGAAAGAAATGCTATATAGCACTCTCTGCCCAGACTGGGGTAGAGCCACTGATACCTTTAAAATTTAACTTTTATTATTCACTTTAAAAAAATGGGTGAACACAAACAAATTAAAATGTCTCTATCTCTAAATAGCTGATGTCAAAAGCTTCAGGTTATTACCAAATTATTCAAGTAACCGGTTGATTCCCAAATACTTTTATATATAGTTATATTAGATCAATCGGTATTCCCTTGTATTGGTCAAGTAAAATTGGTAGGAGCTTAGTAATGGGTGTTTATTTCGTTTGAATGTCTCATATATTTTTTGAGGCTTGTATTGGTGTAAAATTGGTTTGAATTGAGCCTGAGTGACAGTAGGGATTATCAACTTTTATTCACGTTTATACATAGATTTCAGTTGTGGTTGAGTGTTTTAAAGATTTGTTTTTCTTGGTTATGTTGGTGTGCAGATGCCCTGGTTTGGGTATCCCTTACATTCAGATTTTTTGTGTGTATTCCAATTTTTTATATACACTCTTAAATTATTAATTAAGTAACAACACTGGTATGCGAGAATTCCTTGATACTAATAGTTTTTTTCCCTAAGACCCACTGTTTACAATGTTTCTTTCTATAGTTACTCTTATTCTTATGGGTAACTGGGCTATTGTATTTGTATATGTTTCATTCCTTCATAGGTGCTCAACAATTGTTTTTAGTTATAATAGCAATATCCATCTTGGGATTTTATTCCATTTTCCTGCTAATTTGCTTTTTGTGTTGGGTATATTATTCGGGTGGCTATATAAATCCTATGAACATATAGTCCAGATTTGTTATATATCTTACTGCTGGGTGATACAATAATCGTGTAAGTATATTGCGTATTCTTATTCCAACATTCTTAGGCAATCTGTTTGATAATACTGCCTGTCTGCATCTATTTCTTTGCTTGATACTATATGTGCCCCCCTGATAGCAATCTTATCTTGCTGTTACCATTGTTTGTGGGGTTACTATGCTGCTATATTTTGTATTGTTACTTTTAAACCACAAGTATTTTGTAGTTGTAAAGTGTTATAATAAGTATACAATGTTGCAACACTCTAACTCTGGTTCCTTGCTAGGGACTCCAACATTGATTTTCCTTGTAATTAAGGTTCCACCTCTAAATTCGGTTACACTCTGTGCTTATTTGACTGTACCTATTAATTATACCACTCGATGAGTCTTTCGGATTACCTACAACCCGGTACTATGTCTTCATAAATTATTCTAATGATATTTACGATAATATCCTAACTGCCGCTCTGCGCCGTTTACACTACAGCTAGGTTTGGCAGTCTGTCACTAATATAGAGTCTAGTTCGATTGAGATCCGTTGGCAATCGATACTTCTATTTGGCTAAGCCCCTTATGGACACTAGTGGGGATGCACTTGGGTTAATTATTTAAATAAGGTTACCCATAAGTTATATTCCGGTTTTTATCGTAGTTTAACCATTAACCCCCAACATGCATTCACACACTGTTTGATATCTTCCCCATTACTTTTGCAAATTTTCGCTATTTGAGATAGATTGATTTAAAATACACACATAACACACTAGTGGGACCCCATTGTCCCACGCAACCCCCTGACGCGTTTCGCCAGTTACGGCTTTATCAAAGGTGGCGGGCCGCCGATTTTCAAAGCCTTTATTTATTTTCAATTGCGGAAGTTCCGCCTCTACCATAATTTCATTCGTTGATCTCGGCTGTCAATCATGCGTGTACAGCCTATTGGGATCGATGTATACGATGCTGTATTTTGTTTAAGGTCGACTGCTGATTTTGTATCTTAAGGTGGACCTATTCCTCTGCTGGATTTCTTCTGCTTCTATTTTTTTATCTAAGTCCATTCTTGTAGTAAATTCAATGGATCTTAGATATGCCGTGTGTTCTTTTGTTATGTGGATGTATTTTCCTCCTATTATATACTGTATTTCGAATAACATTGCTTATATAAATGTCGTAACCGACATGATATACTTATATGTGTGTTCACTGTTTGCTCTTAATTGTATATGTCTTGATTTGAAATGTGGTTTTTAGTTTATGTTTTTATCATTAGTTTGTAATCTTAATTGTTTCGTTCTGAACACATTATTTTTCCTTTTTAAATAAATCGCATGATTAACAATAACACAACTATGATCAAATGATTGTGATGGTTATTTCTACTGATAGCATTAGTGATGTTGTTCCCCTCCATGAGATTTTATAATCGTCGTTTTACTATGTACATGTTTTAATATTTTTCACTATCTGTGTATTTTCCTGTGTACATGTGTTTGTTATTTTTTCACTATCCTTCCTTTTTTCCTCTCTCAGATCTTGCTTTTGACTTATTTCTTATCATCTTAGTCCTTGTTTTGACTGTGTTGAATATACTTCAATTCAAGTATTATTGTATAATTTAATTTTTATTGACCTGCAATTCTGAGTGAGATTTTATCTTTCCATATGTGTATTTTCGTGCTTTCGTCTATGTCTACTGGTAACAATGTTCTCATATTGAAAGGAAATAGCATTCTTTTCATTTTTGGTGCTTACATACCCATCTAACTTGTTCTTGTTGTGACTTGTGTTGTTGTGAATTTTTATTTATTCGTTTTTAGTGCCTTGGGTGTCATTTTGGTTCGTCATACATTAAAACAGTGTATTTACAATCTTTATATCAAATCATTTTCTTTTACTTATTAAATATCTTACTTAGTGTCGTATACCTTGTGGTGCTCTCAATAACAGTGTGTGTTCCCAAGTGAACTTATGATATTACCTGGGTGATTGTGTTCTATTGTGCCTCGTGACTGATGTGATAAAAAACGATATTAATGCATAGTAGATTTAAATGTTGTGATTTGATGTTGTGATATTTAAAAAGGAAAAATAAAGGAAAAATAATGTGTTCAGAACGAAACAATTAAGATTACAAACTAATGATAAAAACATAAACTAAAAACCACATTTCAAATCAAGACATATACAATTAAGAGCAAACAGTGAACACACATATAAGTATATCATGTCGGTTACGACATTTATATAAGCAATGTTATTCGAAATACAGTATATAATAGGAGGAAAATACATCCACATAACAAAAGAACACACGGCATATCTAAGATCCATTGAATTTACTACAATAATGGACTTAGATAAAAAAATAGAAGCAGAAGAAATCCAGCAGAGGAATAGGTCCACCTTAAGATACAAAATCAGCAGTCGACCTTAAACAAAATACAGCATCGTATACATCGATCCCAATAGGCTGTACACGCATGATTGACAGCCGAGATCAACGAATGAAATTATGGTAGAGGCGGAACTTCCGCAATTGAAAATAAATAAAGGCTTTGAAAATCGGCGGCCCGCCACCTTTGATAAAGCCGTAACTGGCGAAACGCGTCAGGGGGTTGCGTGGGACAATGGGGTCCCACTAGTGTGTTATGTGTGTATTTTAAATCAATCTATCTCAAATAGCGAAAATTTGCAAAAGTAATGGGGAAGATATCAAACAGTGTGTGAATGCATGTTGGGGGTTAATGGTTAAACTACGATAAAAACCGGAATATAACTTATGGGTAACCTTATTTAAATAATTAACCCAAGTGCATCCCCACTAGTGTCCATAAGGGGCTTAGCCAAATAGAAGTATCGATTGCCAACGGATCTCAATCGAACTAGACTCTATATTAGTGACAGACTGCCAAACCTAGCTGTAGTGTAAACGGCGCAGAGCGGCAGTTAGGATATTATCGTAAATATCATTAGAATAATTTATGAAGACATAGTACCGGGTTGTAGGTAATCCGAAAGACTCATCGAGTGGTATAATTAATAGGTACAGTCAAATAAGCACAGAGTGTAACCGAATTTAGAGGTGGAACCTTAATTACAAGGAAAATCAATGTTGGAGTCCCTAGCAAGGAACCAGAGTTAGAGTGTTGCAACATTGTATACTTATTATAACACTTTACAACTACAAAATACTTGTGGTTTAAAAGTAACAATACAAAATATAGCAGCATAGTAACCCCACAAACAATGGTAACAGCAAGATAAGATTGCTATCAGGGGGGCACATATAGTATCAAGCAAAGAAATAGATGCAGACAGGCAGTATTATCAAACAGATTGCCTAAGAATGTTGGAATAAGAATACGCAATATACTTACACGATTATTGTATCACCCAGCAGTAAGATATATAACAAATCTGGACTATATGTTCATAGGATTTATATAGCCACCCGAATAATATACCCAACACAAAAAGCAAATTAGCAGGAAAATGGAATAAAATCCCAAGGTGGATATTGCTATTATAACTAAAAACAATTGTTGAGCACCTATGAAGGAATGAAACATATACAAATACAATAGCCCAGTTACCCATAAGAATAAGAGTAACTATAGAAAGAAACATTGTAAACAGTGGGTCTTAGGGAAAAAAACTATTAGTATCAAGGAATTCTCGCATACCAGTGTTGTTACTTAATTAATAATTTAAGAGTGTATATAAAAAATTGGAATACACACAAAAAATCTGAATGTAAGGGATACCCAAACCAGGGCATCTGCACACCAACATAACCAAGAAAAACAAATCTTTAAAACACTCAACCACAACTGAAATCTATGTATAAACGTGAATAAAAGTTGATAATCCCTACTGTCACTCAGGCTCAATTCAAACCAATTTTACACCAATACAAGCCTCAAAAAATATATGAGACATTCAAACGAAATAAACACCCATTACTAAGCTCCTACCAATTTTACTTGACCAATACAAGGGAATACCGATTGATCTAATATAACTATATATAAAAGTATTTGGGAATCAACCGGTTACTTGAATAATTTGGTAATAACCTGAAGCTTTTGACATCAGCTATTTAGAGATAGAGACATTTTAATTTGTTTGTGTTCACCCATTTTTTTAAAGTGAATAATAAAAGTTAAATTTTAAAGGTATCAGTGGCTCTACCCCAGTCTGGGCAGAGAGTGCTATATAGCATTTCTTTCTAGGGAAAATATCCCAATCTTGTTGCAAGTGTGTGTGATTTGCATACGAAGAGAGAAGCGCTCTACTAGGAACAAACAGCTCATCAGCTAGTTCTATGGCGATTTACCACCCAGAAACGGCCTCTTTTAGACCAGTGTGCTTTTCACAGAGGAAAACTTTCCTGAAGTATATCAGTCTGATCCCGCCAAGTAAGGTCAGTTCAGCCCCAAAATACCAGGCAATTCTCCTCTGAACAAGGAACATGCCAACCCCAGATGATCATTGCGGCCTCCTATGGGCCTCGTTAGTGAGGTGCAGCCACATTCCTCTAAGCACACTGGGCAAGGAGTCCACGTCTGGTTTCAGCCATCACTCAAAGGGAGACTTCTCCAGGGTCATATTAATTTGCACATGAAGAGAGAAGCGCTCTACCAGGAATGAACAACAGCACATCAACTAGTTCTATGGCAATTTTACTACCCGGAAGCAGCCTCTTTTAGACCAGTGTGCTTTTCACAGAGGAAAACTTTCCTGAAGTATATTAGTCTGATCCCGCCAAGTAAGGTCAGTGCAGCCCCGAAATACCAGGCTGGAACAAGGAACATGACAACCCCAGACGATCATTTCGGCCTCCTATGGGTCTCGTCAGTGACGTGCAGCTACATTCCTCTAAGCACACTGGGAAAGAAGTCCACGTCTGGTTTCCCCTATCAACCATAGGGAGACTTCCCCAGGGTCATATTAATTTGTAGCCACATTCCTCTAAGCACACTGGGAAAGGAGTCCACGTCTGGTTTCCCCCATCACCCATAGGGAGACTTCCCCAGGGTCATATTAATTTGCATACAAAGAGAGAAGCACTCTACCAGGAACGAACAACAGCTCATCGGCTAGTTCTATGGCGATTTACCACCCGGAAGCAGCCTCTTTTAGACCAGTGTGCTTTTCACAAAGGAAAACTTTCTTGAAGTATATCAGTCTGATCCCGCCAAGTAAGGTCAGTCCAGCCCTGAAATACCAGGCAATTCTCCTCTGAACAAGGAACATGACAACCCCAGACGATCTATTCCCCCTTCCAATTTCAATATATGTAGGACACATGTTTTTGAATTGGCTTAAAGCCAGTGTTATTTAGTGAGTGTATTGATGGTATCCACCAGAGACAATCTTATTATGAAGAGAGTCCATTATTTTGAATCCTCATATCCTCATATTTATGCTTGTTAGCTAGGCACCATTAAACTACAATATTTCTTTAGTGCATTAGGGGAATATGACACTTCATTCTCCCTCTATGGCTTGTAGTTGGGATCTAGGATGGCACGCTCGCAATTGATTAATATGGACCCATTTATCCATAAAAGTATAATTTTTAGGTATCCTAATTTTATAGGCAACTGGAGATATATTGTCAGTAATGACAAAAGGACCCTTCCATGAAGGAAGACATTTCTTCTCCTTAACCTAATCTCTTCCAAAGTTATAAAGATAACTTTTTGGACGTTTTGAGATCATAATAGGTTTTAGCGGCAGTTGCGGCCTTCTGTATGTTCCTTTGAGCAAATGCAAAGGCATATTGCAGATGCTTCCTTAGGTTCTCCACATATTGATGCGTATTGGTGGCATTTATCAAGTTCTGGTCTGATGAACGGTACAGTAGATGCTGAGGTAGAACCATTCTTCTACCAGTCATCAATTCAAAAGGTGACTTAGTAGTACTACTTGGAGTTACTCTTAATGCCATTAGGACTAGAGGTCATTTTACATCCCAATCTTTACCAGTTTCACTCACAAACTTTTTGGTTGTAATGCTTTACACCACCACTAGAGGCAGCTCTATATGCAATATGGAGCTTCCTTTTAACCCCTAGTATTTTCCACATTTTAGTCATTACTTTGCATGTGAAGTGGGTTCCCCGATCGGATTTGATTCTCTGGGGTAAACCAAATCTAGAAAATATGTGGTTGATGAGCAATGCTATGCATGTTTCAGCACTATTGTTAGCTGCACTGATGCACTCTATCCATTTAGTGAATAGACATATCACATGTATCTGTTACCTCTTGATGACCTAGTTACTGGACCAATAAAAACAATTTGTATATCTGACCATGGCATTGCCATCCCCCTTTTCTGCAATGGCACTCTTTACAGTAGGTTTGAACATCCTTCAACATATGCGGCCAAAAGGCATTATCACACAATATTTCATATGTTAATTTGGCACCATGATGACCAGATGTGGGAGCATCATGGGAATGTTGAAGCATGAGACCTCTGAACTGGGTAGGTACCACCCATTGCTGAATGCCAGTTTTGGAGGTTCTAATTAACAAACCATCCTGTAACTTGAATTGTGATCTGGACTTCGTTAAGATTCTGCAATCTTCCTTGCCAATACCATCCTCTCTTGAGATGGGGTTGTTTTCAGGATCTTCTATATGTTTATAGAAGATACCTATAATGGGGTCTTTTTTGACTAGTGATCAGGTCCTCACTAGGAGAATCCTGACTTCATTGTACCAGGTTAGGCTCACTTTCTTGTTTAGCCTGGTTTCTGGTAATGGCTTCTACCTGAATTGCACACATTAAGTGGTCGATATTAAGGAGTTCTCCAGTTATGGATCCTTGTTTAGCTAATGAATAAACAAGATCATTGCCTTCCTGATCAAGACCTAGAATCCTGGAATGACCTTTGGTCTTTTTCCAGTGTATGGTTAAACCATTGGACACCACCAGATTATCAATCTCGCAGAACAACTTGCCATTTTTGAATGGTTTGTTGTTAGTTTTCTGCATGCCATTTCTTTTCCAAGTTGGCAGGTATGCAACAAAACTGTAACGCACATAATTTGAGTCAGTACCGATCACAAATTCATGAATACCTTGTTCAATAGCCATCTCAATGGTTTTTAGAACAGCAGTTAGTTCTGCAACTTGACTGGATCTTTGTCAACATGAATGAATCGGGCAACAAGGATGGTTGGAACCCATGCATCCCCAGAGCCTTTCGGGATCCAGCCTCAGAGAAAGACTCAACCGACAGGTAGCAGACTACCTAGCTTTAACAGCGGATCTCAACACTCTCAGGAGCGATGGACCCCTTGACTACTGGGTGTGCAGGCTTGACTTGTGGCCTGAGCTATCCCAATTTGCAATGGAACTTCTGGCCTGCCCCGCTTCAAGTGTCCTGTCCGAAAGGACCTTCAGTGCAGCAGGAGGTTTTGTCACTGAGAAGAGAAGTCGCCTAGGTCAAAAAAGCCTTGACTATCTCACTTTTATAAAAATGAATGAGGGATGGATCCCGAAGGGACTGACATTGGGTGATACATTTGAGTAGAAAAGGCCTGATGATGAGATGAGCTGGCTTGGGCTACAACTGGTACACAGGCTGGCCTTTTTTTTTTTTCTTATAAAGCCGGATGACTTGCTTGACTTATCCGCCAACAACTAGTGTTCAAGCCACAAGCTTTTAGGGCACTTTCTAAATGTTTTACAAACATCAATTTTTCTGGCCGCTGCTACAGCAGTTGCTACAACAATACCCAAATTTTTCAGTCATTTGTACATTCCTAATTTTTCTGGCCTCTGCTGCTGCTCTGTGGGTACAAAACTCAAACAAAAAAAATAAGGCACATAACAGTGATTAAACTGTTAAGAATAGTACAACTTAACACACCACTCATATCTGGTGGACCATTAAATTGCCCCAAATGTGAAGTAGGAGGACCGACCAAGCATCTTTATCCGTCTCTTGGTTGCTCTAAATTATCTCCGGGTTCCATATATGCCATACCTGTACTCTATTGTGCAAAAGGGTGGCATATGTGGTGTTTCATGCTATTGTGCCTGTTGCGGGTCGTGGCCCATGGTATAAAAAAGGCTGAAGGAGAACGACCTGTAATGGGTGCCCCAGCACATTTTTTGAAAAATGTTCCCGGTTCCTCTCAATTATCTCCGGGTTTCTAAAATGGATGCCATACCTGTACTCGATTGTGCAAAAGGATGGCATATGTGGTGTTTCCTGCAGTTGTTTCTGTTGAGGGTGCTGGACCCTCTTATAAAAAGGCTGAAGGAGAACGACCTGTAGTGGGTGTCCAAGCATGGTTTTTTGGGCAATTTCACGTTTCCAAACAATTATCTCTGGGTTTCTAAAATCAATGCCGTACCTGTACTCTATTGTTCAAAAGGATGCCATATGTCCTCTTTACTGCTGTTGTTTCATATGAGGGTCCTGGACTCTCTTATAAAAAGGCTGAAGTAGAAAGAAGTGTCCTGGGTGTCCAATCATTTTTTGGGTTCAATTTCCCAGTTGCAACAAATTGTCTCCGGGTTTCTAAAATCAATGCTTTACCTGTACTCTATTGTTCAAAAGGATGACATATGTCCTCTGTCCTGCTGTTGTTTCTGTTGAGGGTCCTGGACCCTGTTATAAAAAGGCTGAAGGAGAAAGAAGTGTACTGGGTGTCCATCCAATCATTTTTTTGATTCCAATTCCCGGTTGCAAAAAATTATCTCCAGGTTTCTAAAATCAATGCTTTACCTGTACTCTATTGTTCAAAAGGATGCCATATGTCCTCTTTCCTGCTGGTGTTTTGTTTGAGGGTCCTGGACCCTCTTATAAAAAGGCCTAAGGAGAAATAAGTGTACTGGGTGTCCAATCAATGATTTTTTCTATTTCCCATTTGCCAAAAATTATCTCTGGGTTTCTAAAACCAATGCTGTACCTGTACTCTATTGTTCAAAAGGATGCCATATGTCCTCTTTCCTGCTGGTGTTTTGTTTGAGGGTCCTGGACCCTCTTATAAAAAGGCCTAAGGAGAAAGAAATGTACTGGTTGTCCAATCAATGTTTTTCTCTTGTTAAGTGTATCCAGTCCACGGATCATCCATTACTTATGGAATATATTCTCCTTCCACCCACAGCAAAGCTGCTATATAGCTCCTCCCCTAACTGCCATACTCAGTCATTCTCTTGCAAGCCTCAACATAGATAGGAGGTCGTGAGAGTCTGTGGTTTTTTATACTTAGTTTATTCTTCAATCAAAAGTTTGTTATTTTTAAATGGCACCGGAGTGTGCTGTTTATCTCAGGCAGTATTTGGAAGAAGAATCTGCCTGCGTTTTTCTATGATCTTAGCAGATGTAACTAAGATCCATTTGCTGTTCTCACACATTCTGAGGAGTGAGGTACTTCAGAGGGGGAATGGCGTGCAGGTTTTCCTGCAGATAAGGTATGTGCAGTAAAATATTTTTCTAGGAATGGAATTGACTAAGAAAATACTGCTGATACCGAAGTAATGTAAGTAAAGCCTTAAATGCAGCGATAGCGACTGGTATCAGGCTTATTAATAGAGATACATACTCTTATAAAAATGTGTTTTAAAACGTTTGCTGGCATGTTTAATCGTTTTTTAACGTACATTGGTGATAACACTGTAATGTTGGTATAGCCTTAAATGCAGTAAAAGCGACTGGTATCAGGCTTATTAATAGAGATACATACTCTTGTAAAAATGTGTTTTAAAACGTTTGCTGGCATGTTTAATCGTTTTTTTTAACATATGTTTGGTGATAAAACTTATTGGGGCCTAAGTTTTTTCCACATGGCTGGCTTAAATTTTGCATAGAAACAGTTAACTGAAGCTTCCCATTGTTGTAATATGAGTGGGAAGGGCCTAATTTAGCGCTTTTTTGCGCAGTTAAAATTACAAAATGAATCATCCAGATTCCCTCAGCAGTCCCATGAATACTACAGGACATTTCTAAAGGGCTAAAAAGACTTCCAAAATCGTTTATAGGGAAGGTAATCCACAGCTCTGCTGTGGCAGTTTGTTGTGTCTGTTTTTAAAAACGTCTATGTCGTTTTTTTTATCTGTTTTTTGCATTAAGGGGTTAATCATCAATTTGCAAGTGGGTGCAATGCTCTGTTACCTTATTACATGTACTGTAAAAATTTCGTTTGTTTTACTGCCTTTTTTCACTGTTTTTCAAATTTTGACAAAATTTGTTTCTCTTAAAGGCACAGTAACGTTTTATATATTTGCTTGTTAACTTGATTTAAAGTGTTTTCCAAGCTTACTAGTCTCATTATTAGTCTGTTCTAACATGTCTGACATAGAGGAAGCTCTGTGTTCATTATGTTTTAAAGCCATGGTGGAACCCCATCTTAGAATGTGTACCAGATGTACTGATTTCATGTTAAACAATAAAGATCATTTGTTGTCTTTAAAAACATTATCACCAGAGGATTCTGTCGTGGGGGTAGTTATGCCGACTAACTCTCCCCAGGTGTCAGACCTTTTGACTCCCGCTTTAGGGACTCACGCTCAAATTGCGGCAAGTACATCAAGGGCACCCATAGCGTTTATTTTACCAGGGGATTCTGTCGAGGGGAAAGTTATGCCGACTAACTCTCCCCACGTCAGACCCTTCGACTCCCGCTTCAGGGACTCACGCTCAAATGGCGTCAAGTACATCAAGGGCGTCCATAGCATTTATTTTACAAGACATGGCAAAGGTGGTGAATAATACTCTGGCAGCAGTATTAGTCAGACTACCTGAAATTAAAGGAAAGCAGATAGCTCTGGGGGTAGATACAGAGCATACAGTCGCTTTAAGAACCATGTATGATACTACCTCACAATATGCTTAGTCTGTGGGTGATTTTTTTTTTTTTGACTCAGGGAAGATGATTTAACCTGATTCTGATATTTCTACATTTAAAATTTATGCTTGAGAACCTCCACTTGTTGCTCAGGGAGGCTTTGGCTGCCCTGAATGAATGTGTACAATCGCAGGGCCAGAGAAATTGTGTAGACTGGATAAATAATATGCAGTGCCGGTGTGTACTGATGTTTTTCCAATAACTAAAGAGGTTTAAAAATTTTTTTTTAATAAGGAATGGGATAGATCAGGTGTGCCGTTCTCTTCCCCTCCTATTTTTTAGAAGAATGTTTTCTAATAGTTACGACCACACGGGACTTCTGGCAGACAGTTCCTAAGGTGGAGAGAAGAGTTTCTACTCTAGCTAGGCGTACCACTACCTCTGGCGAGGACAGTTGTGCTTTTTAGATCCAATGGATAAAAAATGTTTATTCAACAGGGTTTTATCCTGCAGCCCCTTACATACATTGCTTCTGTCACTGATGCTGCGGCGTTCTGGGTTGAGTCTCTTGATGAGGCTTTACAGTTAGCGACTCCATTGGATGAATATATTTGACAAGCTTATGCTAGCCAATTCCTTTGTTTTCTGATGCCTTTGTTCATTTGACTAGACTAACGGCTAAGAATTCTGTTTTTTACTATACTGGCGCGCAGAGCGCTATGGCTTATATCATGGTCAGCTGTCGTGACTTTAATAAATAAGCTACTTAACTTCCCTTCAAGGGGCAGACCCTATTCGGGCCTGGTTTGAAGGAGATTATTGCTTATATCACTGGAGGAAAAGGTCATGCCCTTCCTCAGGATAGGTCCAAATCAAGGGCCAAGAAAGGTCTAATTTTCGTGCCTTTTAAAACTTCAGGGCAGGTGTGGCATCCACTTCCTCTAAGGCAAAACAAGAGGGAATTTTTGCTCAGTCCAAGGCGGTCTGGAGACAATCGGACCTGGAACAAAGATAAGCAGGCCAAGGAGCTTGCTGCTGCCTCTAAGGCAGCATGAAGGAACGGACCCCTATCCGGTAACGGATCCTATAGGGGGCAGATTTTCGTTCTTCGCCCAGGCGTGGGCAAGAGATGCCCAGGATCCCTAGGCATTGGAATTTATATCCCAGAGGGGAGATTTCGCCTTTCCAATTATCTGCAAACCAGATAAAGAAGGAGGCATTCTTACATTGTGTACGAGATCCATCCAGTTCCAAGAGAGGAACAGGGACAGAGTTTTTACTCAAATCTGTTTGTGGTTCCCAAGGAGAGGGAACCTTCAGACCTATTTTGGATCTAAAGATCTTAAACAAATTCCTCAGAATTCCGTCTTTTAAGATGGAAACTATTCGTACCATCTTAACTATGATCCAGGAGAGTCAATAGAGGACTACAATGGATTTGAAGGATGTTTATCCTCACATTGTGATGCATAAAGATCACCATCGTTTTTCAGGTTTGCCTTTCTAGACAGGCATTACCAGTTTGTAGCTCTTTCCGTTGGGATATCTACAGCCCCAAGAATCTTTATGGAGGTTCTGGGGTCACTTTGGCGGCCCTTAGACCGCGGGGCATAGAAGTGGCCCCTTATTTAGACGACATCCTGATACAGGCGTCAAACATCCAAATTGCCAAGTCTCATACGGACGTAGTACTGGCATTTCTGAGATCACATGGGTGGAAAGTGAACAAGGAAAGAGTTCTCTATCCCCAATCTCAAGGGTTTCCCTCTTAGGGACTCTGATAGATTCTGTAGAAATGAAAATTTACCTGACGGAGTCCAGGTTGTCAAAGTTTCTAAATTTCTGCCGTGTTTTTCATTCCATCCGCGCCCTTCGGTGGCTCAGTACATGAATGAAATCGGCTTAATGGTAGCGGCAAGGGACATAGTACCGTTTTCACGTCTACATTTCAGACCGCTGCAACTATGCATGCTCAGTCAGAGGAACGGGGATTACACAGGTTTGTCCCCCTGTTAAACCTGGACCAAGAGACCAGAGATTCTCTGGTGACTATGTCGGGTCCATCTGTCCAAGGGTATGACCTTCCGCAGGTCAGATGGGACAATTGTTACAATAGATGCCAGCCTTTTAGGTTGGGATGCAGTCTGGAACTCCCTGAAGGCTCAGGGATAGTGGACTTAGGAGGAGACCCTCCTTCTAATAAATATTCTGGAACTGGGAGTGATATTCCATGCTCTTCAGACTTGGCCTCAGTTAGCAACTCTGAGGTACATCATATTCAGTCGGACAATATACACGACTGTGGTTTACATCAGCCATCAGGGGGGAACAGAAGTTCCCTAGCGATGTTAGAAGTCTTACAATAATTCACTGGACAGAGACTCACTCTTGTCTATCAGCTATCCATATCCCAGGTGTTGAGAACTGGGAGGTGGTTTTTTTAAGTCGTCAGACTTTTCTTCCGGGGGAGTGGGATTTCCTCCGGAGGTCAAGACCAAGCAGGAGAGGGCTTTGGTGTTTTTGTCAGCACCTGCGTAGCCACGCAGGACCTGGTATGCAGATCTGGTGGACATGTCATCCTTTCCATCACGGTCTCTGCTTCTGAGACAGGTCCCTCTACCCCAGGGTCCTTTCAACCATCTAAATAGAATCAATCTGAGATGGACTGCCTGGAGACTGAACGCTTGATGTCATCAAAGCATGGCTTCTCCGAGTCAGTCATTGATACCTTAATACAGACATGAAAGCCTGTCTCTAGGAAAATTGAACATAGATATGGTGTAAATATCTGATTGTTATGAATCCAAGGGTTACTCATGGAGTAAAGTCTGGATTCCCAGGATATTATCTTTTCTCCAAGATGTTTTGGAGAAAAGGGTTGTCAGCTAATTCCTTAAAAGGGACAGATTTTTACTCTGTCTATTTTTTTGCACAAGCGTCTGGCAGGTATTCTAGACGTTCAGGCATTTGGTCAGGCTTTGGTTAGATCCAAGCCTGTGTTTAAAACTGTTGCTCCACCATGGAGCTTAAACCTGGTTCTTAAGGTTCTTCAAGAAGTTCCGTTTGAACCTTTTTTGTTCCATAGATATCAATCTTTATCTTGGAAAGTTCCTTTTGGGTAGCTATTTCCTCGACTCGTAGAGTCTCCAAGTTATCTGTGTTACAATGTGATTCTCCTTATCTGGTCCTTCGTACGGATAAGGTAGTCCTGCGTACCAACCTGGGTTTTTTCCTAAGGTGGTATCTAACAAGAACATCACTCAAGAGATAGTTGTTCCATGCTTGTATCCTAATCCTTCCTCAAAGAAGGAACGTCTATTACACAATATTGGACGTGGTTTGTGCTTTAAAGTTTTACTTACAAGCTACTACAGTTTTCATCAAACGTTCACCTTGTTTGTTGTCTATTCTGGACAGAGGAGAGGTCAAAAGACTTCGGCAGCCTCTCTGTCTTTTTGGTTAAAAAGCATAATTCATTTAGCTTATGAGACTGAAGGGATTACAGCTCATTCTACTAGAGCTGTGGTTTTCACTTGGGCCTTTTTTAAATGTGGCTTCTGTTGAACAGATTTACAAGACGGAGTCTTGGTCTGCGCTTCATACTTTTTCAAATTTAACAAATTTGATACCTTGCTTCTTCGGAGGCTATTTTTGGGAGAAAGGGTTTCTTACAGGCAGTGGTAACTTCCGTTTAAGTACCTGCCTTGTCCCTCCCATCATCCGTGTACTTTAGCTTTGGTATTGGTATTCCATAAGTAATGGATGATCCGTGGACTGGATACACTTAACAAGAGAAAACATAATTTATGCTTACCTGATAAATGTATTTCTCTTGTAGTGTATCCAGTCCACGGCCCGCACTGTCACTTTAAGACAGGTAATTTTTTCATTTGAACTACAGTCACCACTGCACCCTATGGTTTTTCCTTTCTCTGCATGTTTTCGGTCGAATGACTGAGTATGGCAGTTAGGGGAGGAGCTATATAGCAGCTTTGCTGTGGGTGGACTCTTGCAACTTCCTGTTGGGAAGGAGAATATATTCCATAAGTAATGGATGATCCGTGGACTGGATACACTACAAGAGAAATAAATTTATCAGGTAAGCATAAATTATGTTTTTTCTATTTCCCATTTGCCCATAATTATCTCTTGGTTTCTGAAATCAATGCTGTACCTCTACTCTATTGTTCAAAAGGATGCCATATGTCCTCTTTCCTGCTGGTGTTTTGTTTGAGGGTCCTGGACCCTCTTATAAAAAGGCCTAAGGAGAAAGAAGTGTACTGGGTGTCCAATCAATGTTTTTTTCTATTTCCCATTTGCCAAAAATTATCTCTGGGTTTCTAAAATCAATGCTGTACCTGTAATCTATTGTTCAAAAGGATGCCATATGTGCTCTTTCCTGCTGCTGTTTTTGTTGAGGGTCCTGGAGCCTCTTATAAAAAGGCCCAAGGATAAAGAAGTGTACTGGGTGTCCTGTCCAATGTTTTTTTCTATTTCATGTTTCCTAAAAATTATCTCCGGGTTTCTAAAATCAATGCTTTACCTGTACTCTATTGTTCAAATGGATGCCATATGTCCTCTTTCCTGCTGCTGTTTTTGTTGAGGGTCCTGGACCCTCCTATAAAAAGGCCGAAGGATAAAGAAGTGTAAAAGGCCTAAGGATGAAGAAGTGTACTGGGTGTCCAATCAATGTTTTTTTCTATTTCCTGGTTGCAACAAATTATCTCAGGGTTTCTAAAATCAATGCTTTAGCTGTACTCTATTGTTCAAAAGGATGCCATATGTCCTCTTTCCTGCTGCTGTTTTTGTTGAGGGTCCTGGAGCCTCTTATAAAAAGGCCTAAGGATAAAGAAGTGTACTGGGTGTCTAATCAATGTTTTTTTCGATTTCCCGGTTGCAACAAATTATCTCTGGGTTTCTAAAATCAATGCCTTTCCTGTAATCTGTTGTTCAAAAGGATGCCATATGTCCTCTTTCCTGCTGCTGTTTTTGTTGAGGGTCCTGGACCCTCTTATAAAAAGGCTGTAGGATAAAGAAGTGTAAAAGGCCTAAGGATAAAGAAGTGTACTGGGTGTCCAATCAATGTTTTTTTCGATTTCCCGGTTGCAACAAATTATCTCAGGGTTTCTAAAATAAATGCCTTACCTGTCATCTATTGTTCAAAAGGATGCCATATGTCCTCTTTCCTGCTGCTGTTTTTGTTGAGGGTCCTGGAGCCTCTTATAAAAAGGCCTAAGGATAAAGAAGTGTACTGGGTGTCCTGTCCAATGTTTTTTTTCTATTTCACGTTTCCTAAAAATTATCTCCGGGTTTCTAAAATCAATGCTTTACCTGTACTCTATTGTTCAAATGGATGCCATATGTCCTCTTTCCTGCTGCTGTTTTTGTTGAGGGTCCTGGACCCTCTTATAAAAAGGCCGAAGGATAAAGAAGTGTAAAAGGCCTAAGGATAAAGAAGTGTACTGGGTGTCCAATCAATGTTTTTTTTCGATTTCCCGGTTGCAACAAATTATCTCAGGGTTTCTAAAATCAATGCCTTACCTGTAATCTGTTGTTCAAAAGCATGCCATATGTCCTCTTTCCTGCTGCTGTTTTTATTGAGGGTCCTGGAGCCTCTTATAAAAAGGCCTAAGGATAAAGAAGTGTACTGGGTGTCTAATCAATGTTTTTTTCGATTTTCCGGTTGCAACAAATTATCTCTGGGTTTCTAAAATCAATGCCTTTCCTGTAATCTATTGTTCAAAAGGATGCCATATGTCCTCTTTCCTGCTGCTGTTTTTGTTGAGGGTCCTGGAGCCTCTTATAAAAAGGCCTAAGGATAAAGAAGTGTACTGGGTGTCTAATCAATGTTTTTTTCGATTTCCCGGTTGCAACAAATTATCTCTGGGTTTCTAAAATCAATGCCTTTCCTGTAATCTATTGTTCAAAAGGATGCCATATGTCCTCTTTCCTGCTGCTGTTTTTGTTGAGGGTCCTGGAGCCTCTTATAAAAAGGCTGAAGGATAAAGAAGTGTAAAAGGCCTAAGGATAAATAAGTGTACTGGGTGTCCAATCAATGTCTTTTTCGATTTCCCAGTTGCAACAAATTATCTCTGGGTTTCTAAAATCAATGCCTTACCTGTAATCTGTTGTTCAAAAGGATGCCATGTGTCCTCTTTCCTGCTGCTGTTTTTGTTGAGGGTCCTGGAGCCTCTTATAAAAAGGCCTAAGTATAAAGAAGTGTACTGGGTGTCTAATCAATGTTTTTTTCGATTTCCCGGTTGCAACAAATTATCTCTGGGTTTCCCAAATCAATCCCTTTCCTGTAATCTATTGTTCAAAAGGATGCCATATGTCCTCTTTCCTGCTGCTGTTTTTGTTGAGGGTCCTGGAGCCTCTTATAAAAAGGCCTAAGGATAAAGAAGTGTACTGGGTGTCTAATCAATGCTTTTTTCGATTTCCCGGTTGCAACAAATTATCTCTGGGTTTCTAAAATCAATGCCTTTCCTGTAATCTATTGTTCAAAAGGATGCCATATGTCCTCTTTCCTGCTGCTGTTTTTGTTGAGGGTCCTGGAGCCTCTTATAAAAAGGCCTAAGGATAAAGAAGTGTACTGGGTGTCTAATCAATGTTTTTTTCTATTTCCCGGTTGCAAAAAATTATCTCTGGGTTTCTAAAATCAATGCCTTTCCTGTAATCTATTGTTCAAAAGGATGCCATATGTCCTCTTTCCTGCTGCTGTTTTTGTTGAGGGTCCTGGAGCCTCTTATAAAAAGGCCTAAGGATAAAGAAGTGTACTGGGTGTCTAAACAATGTTTTTTTCTATTTCCCGGTTGCAAAAAATTATCTCTGGGTTTCTAAAATCAATGCCTTTCCTGTAATCTATTGTTCAAAAGGATGCCATATGTCCTCTTTCCTGCTGCTGTTTTTGTTGAGGGTCCTGGAGCCTCTTATAAAAAGGCCTAAGGATAAAGAAGTGTACTGGGTGTCTAATCAATGTTTTTTTCGATTTCCCGGTTGCAACAAATTATCTCTGGGTTTCTAAAATCAATGCCTTTCCTGTAATCTATTGTTCAAAAGGATGCCATATGTCCTCTTTCCTGCTGCTGTTTTTGTTGAGGGTCCTGGAGCCTCTTATAAAAAGGCATAAGGATAAAGGAGTGTACTGGGTGTCCTGTCCAATGTTTTTTTCTATTTCACGTTTCCTAAAAATTATCTCCGGGTTTCTAAAATCAATGCTTTACCTGTACTCTATTGTTCAAATGGATGCCATATGTCCTCTTTCCTGCTGCTGTTTTTGTTGAGGGTCCTGGACCCTCTTATAAAAAATTAAAAAGGCAAAAGGATAAAGAAGTGTACTGGGTGTCCAATCAATGTTGTTTTCTATTTCCCGGTTCATATAAATTATCTCAGGGATTCTTAAATCAATGCCTTACCTGTCATCTATTGTTCAAAAGGATGCCATATTTCCTCTTTACTGCTGTTGTTTCTGTTGAGGCTCCGGGACCCTCTTTTAAAAAGGCCTAAGGATAAAGAAGTGTACTGGGTGTCCAATCAATGTTTTTTTCTATTTCCATGTTGATAAAAATTATCTCAGTGATTCTAAAATCTATGCCTTACCTGTAATCAATTGTTCAAAAGGATGCCATATGTCCTCTTTCCTGCTGGTGTTTTGGTTGAGGGTCCTGGACCCTCTTATAAAAAATTAAAAAGGCAAAAGGATAAAGAAGTGTACTGGGTGTCCAATCAATGTTTTTTTCTTTTTCCCGGTTCATATAAATTATCTCAGGGATTCTTAAATCAATGCCTTACCTGTCATCTATTGTTCAAAAAGATGCCATATGTCCTCTTTACTGCTGTTGTTTCTGTTGAGGGTCCGGGACCCTCTTATAAAAAGGCCTAAGGAGAAAGAAGTGTACTGGGTGTCCATGAATGTTTTTTTCTATTTCCCATTTGCCAAAAATTATCTCTGGGTTTCTAAAATCAATGATGTACCTGTACTCTATTGTTCAAAAGGATGCCATATGTCCTCTTTCCTGCTGTTGTTTTTGTTGAGGGTCCGGGACACTTTTCTAAAAAGGCCGAAGGAGAATGACCTGTACTGGGTGTCCAATCATGTTTTTGTTTTCAATTTCACGGTTCATAATAAATATCTCTGTGTAACTAAAATCAATGCCATACCTGTACTCTATTGTTCAAAAGGATGGCATATGTGGTGTTTCATTCTGTTGTGGCTGTTGAGGGTTGTGGCCATGGGACAGCGTATAAAACAGCTGAAACAGAACGACCTGTACTGCCTTGATGCTCCTATTAGGCAGGCCAGCTCTTTGCATACATGCCCACAGACTCTGTAACGCATGCCTCTTTTAGGGAGAGGTGCAGCCATAATGCAGGGTCAGAACCTCTGTCTGCAACTGTTATACTCGATTTTGCGAAAGGATGTAACCTTACCATGGTTCCCTGCACGCACGTATTGTTGTTATATTTTGGTGAGGGTAATCATGATGGCCATGTAGACCACCCCCGAGAGGCATGGAAGTAAGGGATGAGATGAAAGTGCTAAGAATAGTACAACTTGAAACAACCGAGTTATCCATGGGTGTTAGTGCAAGACCGCTTGGCTTTTTTTTGGCTTTGGGTGCGGCTAATCATGCAGGCCATATAGAGCTGCCACCATTCAGTGTTGTATCAGGTATTAAACAAATAAGAACAGTACTACCAAAATACAGCCAATGAAGGGCCTTATGAAGACTGAGCCAAGGTTGGATTGTAGTATTTGGTTAGGCTAATCATGATGGCCATGTAGACCACCACCGAGAGTCCTGGAAGTAACAGGGATGAGATGAAAGTGCTAAGAATAGTACTACTTGAAACAACCAAGTTAGCCATGGGTGTTAATCCAAGACCGCTTGGCTTTATTTTGGCTTTGGGTGCGGCTAATCATGCAGGCCATATAGAGCTGCCACCATTCGGTGTTGTATCAGGTATTAAACTAATAAGAACAGAACTACCAAAATACAGCCAATGAAGGGCCTTATGAAGACTGAGCTAAGGTTGGATTGTAGTATTTTGTTCGGCTAATCATGATGGCCATGTAGACCACCACCGAGAGGCCTGGAAGTAACAGGGATGAGATGAAAGTGCTAAGAATAGTACAACTTGAAACAACCGAGTTAGCCATGGGTGTTAATCCAAGACCGCTTGGCTTTTTTTTGGCTTTGGGTGCGGCTAATCATGTGTAAAGTCTATTTCAACTATGTAAGTGGAACGCAACTGCAGATCAATTATTGTTTTGTATCACCAGGGTTTTTGGGCTATTTAGGTGAGCATAGACCAGTAAACCTGTGGTGAATTAATATTAAGTTAGAGGTTCAATGCTGTTAGTACTATCACAACATGAATCATTCTAAGCACAATATTTCCAATACTGTTAGACTGGCACAGTATGGAAAAAATAATGAAAAAATGATAGAAGAAAAATATGCTTCTAATTTAAAGAACTTGAGAGAACAAAATTTTTTTTTTAAGCTTACATTAAATAAACATGTAATGCAGGAGAGAGTTGGTTAATCCTTGTAAGAAGTAAGCTTGGTTTGCAAGAGATATACTTTTAACAAGTCACAGAGAATGCTTCAGTTGTCTTGTAGCTGCAACTTTGTAACTGTGTTTATTGAGAGCAACTGCTGCAGAGTAAGAGAGGAATTTGGCAAGATGCCCAGACTTGCAGTTGCAAAACCAAGTAACAGTTTTTATTTTGAAATAGTTAAATCCTCTTCAGTTCAAGCTTGAAACTTAAAGCTCAAAGTCTTGTTCTTAAAGCAGCATATATATTATGAAGTGAGAAAGGAGACATTGATTCCCCAGTATGAAATAGTGTGCAGAGTTATTTAGAAAACTGCAGTGCCTGTCAGCTCCAGTTAAATTAAGAGTGATGCTGTAAGTGTACAATAGCAATTCAGCAGTTAAGTTCTCAAATAGTATGCAAGGAATAAAATTAAGAGGTAACTTAGCTGTAAGTCCAAGGATGCAAACAGGATATTTCAGGGGATGTAATCCTTGTAGAAAATAGTACAGAGTAATCCAAGCAAACAGTCCTTTGTGAAAGCAGTTGGTTTGAGAAAAACAATGCAGCTCAGAGACTGTGTGTAAGCTGTTACTCCTGCTAATGAAAATAACTAAGCACCTGTTTGCTGACAGGTGGAGCCTTAAGTAACATGAAAGTGAGAGAACCATGTGATGAGAAGTGAGAGAAGTAAAACATGAAATGGAATCCTGACATCATGTAGGCCATATAGAGCTGCCACCATTCGGTGTTGTATCAGGTATTAAACAAATAAGAACAGTACTACCAAAATACAGCCAATGAAGGGCCTTATGAAGACTGAGCCAAGGTTGGATTGTAGTATTTGGTTCGGCTAATCATGATGGCCATGTAGACCACCACCGAGAGTCCTGGAAGTAACAGGGATGAGATGAAAGTGCTAAGAATAGTACTACTTGAAACAACCGAGTTAGCCATGGGTGTTAATCCAAGACCGCTTGGCTTTTTTTTGGCTTTGGGTGCGGCTAATCATGCAGGCCATATAGAGCTGCCACCATTCAGTGTTGTATCAGGTATTAAACAAATAAGAACAGTACTACCAAAATACAGCCAATGAAGGGCCTTATGAAGACTGAGCCAAGGTTGGATTGTAGTATTTGGTTAGGCTAATCATGATGGCCATGTATACCACCACCGAGAGTCCTGTAAGTAACAGGGATGAGATGAAAGTGCTAAGAATAGTACTACTTGAAACAACCGAGTTAGCCATGGGTGTTAATCCAAGACCGCTTGGCTTTTTTTTGGCTTTGGGTGCGGCTATTCATGCAGGCCATATAGAGCTGCCACCATTCAGTGTTGTATCAGGTATTAAACTAATAAGAACATAACTACCAAAATACAGCCAATGAAGGGCCTTATGAAGACTGAGCCAAGGTTGGATTGTAGTATTTGGTTAGGCTAATCATGATGGCCATGTAGACCACCACCGAGAAACCTGGAAGTAACAGGGATGAGATGAAAGTGCTAAGAATAGTACTACTTGAAACAACCGAGTTAGCCATGGGTGTTAATCCAAGACCGCTTGGCTTTTTTTTGGGTTTGGGTGCGGCTAATCATGCAGGCCATATAGAGCTGCCACCATTTGGTGTTGTATCAGGTATTAAACTAATAAGAACAGAACTACCAAAATAAAGCCAATTAACAGGCTTTCAAGAGCCAAGGTTTTATTGTTGTACTTTGTTAGGATAATCATGATGGGCATGTAGACCACCACCGAGAGGCCTGGAAGTAACAGGGATGAGATGAAAGTGCAAAGAATAGTACAACTAGAAACAACCGAGTTAGCCATGGGTGTTAGTCCAAGACCACTTGGCTTTTTTTTGCCTTTGGGTGCGGCTAATCATGCAGGCCATATAGAGCTGCCACCATTCGGTGTTGTATCAGGTATTACACTAATAAGAACAGTACTACCAAAATACAGCCAATGAAGGGCCTTATGAAGACTGAGCCAAGGTTGGATTGTAGTATTTGGTTAGGCTAATCATGAAGGCCATGTAGACCACCACTGTGAGTCCTGGAAGTAACAGGGATGAGATGAAAGTGCTAAGAATAGTACTACTTGAAACAACCGAGTTAGCCATGGGTGTCAATCCAAGACCGCTTGGCTTTTTTTTGGTTTGGGTGCGGCTAATCATGCAGGCCATATAGAGCTGCCACCATTCGGTGTTGTATCAGGTATTAAACTAATAAGAACAGTACTACCAAAATACAGCCAATGAAGGGCCTATGAAGACTGAGCCAAGGTTGGATTGTAGTATTTTGTTAGGCTAATCATGATGGCCATGTATACCACCCCCGAGAGGCCTGGAAGTAACAGGGATGAAAGTGCTAAGAATAGTACTAATTGAAACAACCGAGTTAGCCATGGGTGTTAGTCCAAGACCTCTTGGCTTTTTTTTGGGTTTGGGTGCGGCTAATCATGAAGGCCAGATAGACCTGCCATCATTCGCTGTTGTAACAGGTATTAAACTGCTAAGAACAGTACTACTTAACACAACCGAGTTAACATGGGTCCCAGAGCATATGTTTTGTTATTATATTTTGTAAGGGTAATCATGCAGGCCATATAGACCTCCCCCAATAGGGTGAGTAACAGGTATTGAAATGCTAAGAACAGTACTACTTAACACAAAGTTACCATGGGTCCCAGAGCATATGTCTTATTATTATATTTTGTTAGGGTAATCATGCAGGCCATATAGACCTCCCCCGATAGGGTGAGTAACAGGTATTAAAATGCTAAGAAGAGTACTACTTTACACAACCTAGTTACCATGGGTGCCAGACCGCATGTCTTGTTATTGTATTTTGTAAGGGTAATCATGCAGGCCATATAGACCTCCCCTGATAGGGTGAGTAACAGGTATTAAAATGCTAAGAACAGTACTAATTAACACAAGCTAGTTACCATGGGTCCCACTCCGCGTGTCTTGTTGTTATACTTTGTCAGGGTAATCATGCAGGCCATATAGATCTCCCCCGACAGGGTGTAACAGGTATTAAAATGCTAAGAACAGTACTACTTAACACAACCTAGTTACCATGGGTCACAGACCCAGAGCAGATGTCTTATTATTATATTTTTTATGGGTAATCATGCAGGCCGTATAGACCTCCCACGATAGGGTGAGTAACAGGTATTAAAATGCTAAGAAGAGTAATACTTAACACAACCTAGTTACCATGGGTCCCAGACCACATGTTTTGTTATTATATTTTGTCAGGGTAATCATGCAGGCCATATAGACCTCCCCTGTGACGAACCAAGGTTATCCAACCCTGTGTCAGTCACTTATTTGGCACAGAAAGGGTTATCAGCCCCCTTTTCTGTCACCAAAAGGTCACAATCTAGCCACACCAGGCAAGCTTGTGATTCAGTTTAGTGGGTGCAAGAGTTAACCGCACTCCCTTAATCTGTACTAGACGTAAGAGAAATGCCCAACACTCCCTTTTAATGCCACCCACAATAAACTATCAATCCTATAGCTCAAATACTGCCACAACTTAAAATTTATTAAAGGGAAAATCCTAAGGAAAAACCCAGACTTTACACATTAACTCTAGAAATACAATTTAGCAGAAAATAACCTAAATTATACAGTTCTAATATTCCAGTCTCTTTCAGTAACGTGGTTCAATTATTAGACAAAGGCCAAACTTAATAAAGGAATTATTTATTATGCCAAAAATATTATGCACAATGCATTATTAATAAAAAGTTGTTCCAAATAAAATTACACACGCAAACAGTATTTTAAAATAAAAAGGAGAAAAACAGAATTGAATACTTTCCTAGTCTTCAAGATATGCGCCAGGGGCTGGCATGAAAAAGATGGCTCCTTACTTCTGTACAGCAGCTCCCCTTGTAAGAATGACAATCTTATTGTTAAAAAAATAAGATTCTTAAACTCTACTTTTCAGAGATCAGGTTGCTTAACCACACCCTCCTGGGCGGGCTAAGAAATCCCCCCTGTCTTTATGACCTCCAATAGACTAATTTCTTGCCTGAAATTATACAATCCAGTATAATTTCTGCTAGGTAAGAAATTTCTATATTTACATATCTAGAACCTTTTAGTTTTATTGGGAGAATCGGTTTGATATCAAATATGCCATAGGTTGTCATATTTACCTTCCTTTAAGGGTATAGCAGTTTTAACACACATATATACATAACCCATGTCCCTTTATTGACCTCCTCAGGAGATGTGCTGGGGGGGCCCTGTTCTACATCATGCCCTGCTGCTGACAGCTTAGGCCATAAAAGTCTGTCCTGTTTACACTGCCAAGCATTTATGATGCTCCTGGCACTTCAAAGAAGACACAAACACAATTCTTCTTGAAAAACAAATAACTGTTTTGAGTCCAAGCTACACAAAGTTAACTCCTTAGCAGCTGAATCCTGAGATATTCGTGACATCCCCTAACAGGTATTAAAATGCGAAGGAAATGACTACTTAACGCAACCTAGTTACCATGGGTCCCAGACCGCATGTTTTGTTATTATATTTTGTAAGGGTAATCATGCAGGCCATATAGACCTCCACCGATAGGGTGAGTATGAGTAACAGCTATTAAAATGCTAAGGACATTACTACTTAACACAACATAGTTACCATGGGTCCAAGACCCAGAGCAGATGTCTTATTATTATATTTTGTATGGGTAATCATCCAGGCCGTATAGACCTCCCCAAATAGGGGGAGTTACAGAGATTAAAGTGCTAAGAATGGTACTACTTAAAACACAACCTAGTTAACATGGGTACCAGACCGCATGTCTTATTATTATATTTTTTCAGGGTAATCAGGCAGGCCATATAGACCTCCTCCGATAGGGGGGTAACAGGGATTAAAGTGCTAAGAAAAGTACTAATTAACACAAGCTAGTTACCATGGGTCCAACACCGTGTGTCTTGTTGTTATACTTTGTCAGGGTAATCATGCAGGCCATATAGACCTCCCTTGATAGGGGGAGTAACAGGGATTACAGTTCTAAGAATAGTACTACTTAAACACAACCTAGTTACTATGGGTCCCAGACCAGATGTTTTCTTATTATACTTTGTCAGGCTAATCATGCAGGCCATATAGAGCTCCAACAAAAGGGGGGGTAAGAGGGATTCAAGTGATAAGAAAAGTTTTACTTAACACAACAAAATTAACATGGGTCCCAGACCGCATGTCTTGTTTTTATACTTTGTCAGGGTAATCATAACCGCCATATAGACCTCCACCAATAGGGGGAGTTACAGGGGTGAAAGTGCTAAGAATAGTACTACTTAACACAACCGAGTTACCATGGGTCCAAGACCACATGTTTAATGATTATATTTTATCAGGGTAATTATATATCTAACAAATCTATATATTTCTCTTCTATCGATTCTATCTAACTATCAATCTATGTATATCTATCGATCTATCTTCTGTCCGGACTGTTTTGAGACAGCCACTTGTGTTTTTGACAAATTTGAAGTAGGAGGACAGAACAATCATCTTCTTCCATCTCCCGGTTCCAAAAATGAAGGCCATACAGACTTCTTCCGATAGGGGGAGTAACAGGTTGTAGTAAAATGTTAAGAATAGTACTACTTAAAGGGCCACTGTAAGTAAATATTTTCTATGCCTGTTACTAACTAACTACCCCAAATACGCTTTTTATCAATAGCATTTCATTAATATATCTCTACCGTATATCAGAAATCTTGTCTGCAAAATTTATTGTTTTCCAAACCCACTCCATGGGTATCCTTTGCTCTGTACCAATCGGTTTACAATACCTAGGTTTCAAAATGGCGCTTTAAACACAAAGTTATTGGTTTAAGTATTTTGAACATGCAGTGCTGAAAATAGTGGGCAGGATAACGTGACATCATCGGCGAATAAAAGATATAACTTTTAGAACGTTTTGAAACTTCGTTTTGGAGAAAATATAGGTCAGTAGGTTTTAATTAATGTTTATTAACTTTAATATGTTAGTTGTTTAGCTTAAAAATTATAACAGAAAGTAATCCTTTAACACACCACGGGTCACAGACCGCATGTCTTATTGTTATACTCTGTCAGGGAAATTATATATATTTCAAATCGATTTATTTATCTATCAAATCGATCGAACTATCAAACGTATCGATCAAATGTAGATTGCATCTATTGATCGATGTAATTCGTATCTATAAAATGTATATTACATATTTTGGTTGATGTCATTCGTATCTATAAAATGTATATTGCATCTTTCATTCGATAACATTCGTATCTATCAAATGTATATTGCATCTATTGATCGATGAAATTCATAGCTATCAAATGTATATTGCATGTATAGATCTATGTACAGTGTATGGATCATATGTATATTGCATCGATTGAGCTATGTAATCTATGTATCTATCTATCAAATCTATCTATCTCATGGTTGTGCAAGTGGACTGTTTGCGGTTGATTGCGGTGCGTTACACTTGGAGTTTGCTCTGTCACTGTGAAGCGGCCGTAACCCTTACACTACCTGATAGATACGACATCATAACTGATGTTTTAAAGCATGTTATTGCAAACAATTTGGGAATGTTTGGTGATTTAGGCCCTTTATGGGTTAAAAGCAGACTCTGCATCAACTATGTAATTTTCCATGGGAGTTTTGCCAGGGATCCCCCTCCAGCATGCCACAGTCCAGGTGTTAGTCCCCTTGAAACAACTTTTCCATCACTATTGTGGACAGAAAGAGTCCTTGTAGGTTTTAAAGTTCGCCTGCCTATTGAAGTCAATGGCGCTTCGCAAACAATACCGGAAGTTCGAGTCTGCCGTTCGCGAACCGAAATTTTTAAGTTCGCGACATCACTATATCTGATACCTTTTTATTCAGGAATGGAACTAGGCAGGGCTGTCCCCTTTCACCACTTTTATTTGCCCTTACTGTCGAAATCCTAGCAAGTAAAATCCGAGCCAACCCGCAGATAAAGGGGATCAATGTTGGGGGCACTGAACACAAAACTTGCTATGTATGCAGATGACGTCTTGCTGACAATCACTGATACGCACCAGTCACTGAATGTGGCCATCGATGAATTCACATTGTTTGGCAGAGTATCGAATTTCCTCCTTAACCCCTCAAAATCTGAGATTCTTAATATTACAATACCTCAAGAGGAATTCAAAGCCCTTGGTCAGGGAGGTGCCCGATTAAAATTGCGCACAATAAATTGAAATACCTGGGTATCTCACTCACACCTTGTATAAAAGACCTGATGGATCTAAACTATAAAAGTATCCGAGATGATATCCTAAGAGATTTGTCCAACTGGAAAAATAAAACTATTTCTTGGCTTGGACGAGTGGGGGTGGTTAAAATGAATGTGTTGCCAAGAGTACTTTATATATTACAGACTATTCCGCTGATGGGGGCCTCCCACTTTGTTCTCCAGATACAATCAGCTATAGAGGCTTAAATTTGGAACGGCTTAAGTCCTAGAATTAGGAAAAAAAACTACTTATTTGCCCAGAGACGGAGGAGGGTTGGGGGTTCCTGACCTACGAACGTATCAAAGAGCAATTTCCCTCCAGAAATTGGTGAAGTGGTGTCGGAACTCGCCCCAAAAAGCATGGATCCAAATTGACAATGCAATACTGAAGAGGGGTAATGTGGGTGCTCTGGCCTGGATTTCCGCTGGGCATAGACCAACTACGATTAAGCAATACCCATTGTACGAGGAGGTTTTCGTGGGGTGGGATAAGCTAATCAGTGGAGCTCCTTTCATTTCCACTTATAACTCCCCGGTCACCCTCATTAGAGAGAACTCTGATCTGGGTTTTGAGTCAAGGCCTTATCAACCAGACAAAGTTTATAGTCTCTCAGACTCTGTAATTTACAACATACTGCATCAAGATAGATTGAAGTCACAAACTGAACTAGCCGAATGGGATAGTGATATTTTTACATCGTGGTTTAAAATGGCGCAGATTGCACATTATGTTAATTCCCATAAGGAGAGATCTAGCCTGACGAGACATAGAACCCCCTTTGAGGCCCTCTTCACAATGTCTCAAAACCCAACTCACTTGATTTCACAACTATATACACTTTTACTCTTGGGGGGAGGGCACTATCTTCCAACTTACACACAGGCCTGGCAGGACGATCTGGGGCTGGAGATAGATAACAAAGAGTGGGTTAAGATCTTTGAAAGGACAAGGAGGGCGTCAGTCTCAGCTAGAGTTCAAGAAATGCACTATAAATTGTTAAGCAGGTGGTACTTGACCCCTCATAGACTGAAGCGAATATATCCTCACACAAGTGGGGGATGCTGGAGAGGGTGTGGAGAGGAGGGTACCCTTTTACATATTTGGTGGACATGTCCTCATATACAGCCCTTTTGGGATGAGGTATTTGGTGAGATGAGCAGGATCCTTGGGGTCATCATCCCTCCCAATCCTTGTTATTTAATACACCATAAACTGCCCAAGATTATTGGAGAGGACAAGTATCTGCTTTTCTTGTTAATGCTGAACGGTGCAAAAGGCTTAATACCGCTATATTGGAAAAAACAAAATACTCCAGGTCTGCAGGAATGGAAGGCCAAAATAAGTGAATTATTGAGACAAGAGAGATACCACTATTTGAGAATTGGAGAGTTGTGCACGCATGAGATGATGCTATTGACCTGGGAGGGACAGGGACTCTGATGTTGGCTGGAGGTGGCTGTGATCTGATAGATAGGTTTGCTTTCCTCCCCACCTACCCCCCCCCCCCCTCCCTCTTAATTTTTTTTTTTTTTCTCTCTCTTCCCCTCATTCTATGCCAGCCCCATTCTTTTCTTCTCTTCCCTAATCTGTTCTGGTGGAGATGTTTACATCAGGCTCTCAGTTGCTCTCAGCTGTATGTTATAAGTAAGCTGTAGACCTACTGCCCTGTGTTTGAATGAAGGCCTGATGACTGCTATCAAAGTCTCATCTGTTATAAACAAGAAACAATACGGATGCTATTTGTATTAACGTAAACAATCTTAGTTCAATATTTATAGATATTGGTCGGACGACCAATTCTGCACCTAAACGGACTCCTAATGTTGCCAATACAGAATTTATGTTTTTAATTATGAGACGTTTATGATAATATGTACGACTGTAAGATGTCATTACAAAACAGATAATATGATGTACATGTAATGTTTGAACTTTCTTTTGCTAATAAAGCTTGTTTGAAAAAAAAAAAGCCAATACAAAAACACCTACTCTGAACTTCAAATTAGAAGTAGATTTTTTCTGGAAAATAGTTTTTCTCTCTCATATTCCAGCCCTCTGTATCATGTGACAGACATCAGCCAATCACAGACTAGTATACGTATACCCTGTGAGCTTGTGCACATGCTCAGTAGAATATTGTTCCCTAGAAAGTGTAAATATAAAAAGACTGTGCACAATTTGTTAATTGAAGTAAATTGGAAAGTGTCTTAAAACTGCTGCTCTGTCTGAATAATAAAAGGTTATTTTGACTTGATTGTCCCATTTAACTAACTCCTTTGCAATGAAACACTCAGTTTACAGTGCACTGATTCAAATATAAGGTCACCGCCGTTCTCAATAGACTTCTGCCTTTACCCCTAACTGCACCTTAAATTAACCCTTACTATAAATACTCCTCACCATAACTTAACCCTAAGGACCCCTGTTAAACCTAACTGCCCCTAAATGAACCCCAAATATTGCTGTGGTGCTCTGTGATAATAGTTATTATGTTAATGTAAATTTATTATAATACCTATTAGATAAATAAAGTGGGCATCACTTCCCTGTGTATGATCATGGATAACCAGTCTTTTGTAAGATATGCAACTATTAGGCAAATACAACAGTACAAAATGCAGCATACTCTGTTCTATGCACTGTGTTGGAACCCACACAATATACGCTGCATACTTTGTTCTATGCACCTTGTTGTATGTATTTGTCTTAGTTTTTCATATACAACACAAGACTCGTTATCCATATGATATGGGTAAGAAATAGATGTAACGTTGCAATGTGTGTCAGGACGAGTCGGAGAGTAACTCGGGAGTCAGGAATTGGATCGGTGGAGCATCCGTAATAGGAGAATCTGCAACTGATCTAAAAATCCAGTTTAAAACCTTTTAAAAACGTACTTAGAAGCTCCAAATTTAGCACTGTTGATGAAATTAGCTGTAACACCCAGTGAAAGGGGCTTGGTGCAGATACTCTCCCCCCCCCCCCCCCCCCTTCCCTGCATATGAAAAGACAGTTTAGGCAAACAGGAGCCAGCAGTGGTCTGGAAATGCACATATACATCTGACACTTTGGGGCTTGGGTTAAGAGTCTGAAAACCAGCATAATGTTATTATAAAATAAGCAAAACTATGCATTGTTACAAAAAACTCCCAGGTGGACTGTACAAATGGATCATCTACAAAGCACCTTTATTTTTGGGATATGTGTTATAGAACATTAGACATTGGTGAGGTTAATTTTCAAGATAACTTAAAGACATATTAATACACTTCAAATCCTATTAAAAAATCCCCTCACTGGGCGATATTAAAGCAGTGCATTTTGTAAATCTGAACTATGTTCCACTACTGCCCTCCTCTGGAGACAAAGCCTCAATGGAGAACAAAATCCAATATACAGCATTATCATAAAAAAGGTTTTGTGGTATAACTGAATTGAGAGATATTTCCAGCATTCCTTAATAATCAGCTGCCATGTGTAAAATCATCTCATGTAGTCACTTATTCTTCACTGGGTATATTTAAAGGGATTCTTTTAAATTTATTATATTTGTAAAACAACAGCAGATTCAGAATTTGTTACAGCTGCATAGATTTTTGATAATTCTAAGAGATTTGAAAGTGCATATGTTCCTTATAATTAGCATAATGCACTAATGAAATTATCTAAGTTCTTGCCTAGATAATTCTCACTAGCCAGTAATGTTGCTCAGGAATCAACAAATTTTACATAAGAAATTGACAAATTATACAATTCCTGAAAAATAAACTTTATTTTACAATCTGATATAGTTTGGTACAACAAAATTCCTCATACAAATGATCTTCAGTCACACAGTTCAGTTTAATACATTCAACAACTTCCTGCAAATTAGACATGTGCATGGCAAAAAAATTCGGTTCGGATCGATTCAAATTCGGAAAATTTCGAAACGATTCGTTTCGGATTCATTCGGATTTGAAGAAATTCGGTTCGATTCGGTTCGGAAATTCGGCAATTCGGTAAGTGTTAGGTGGGATTAGACTAGTATTATACTGTATATTAGGTGTTAACCTAACATACTGTATAATACTAGTGTAATCCCAATGGCCATCCGAATTTATGAATCGATTCGGAAAATTCGGCAACATTTTATTTCGGAAATTCGGTTCGATCCGAATCGCCGAATTTGCTGAATTTTCCGAATTTCCGAGTGGAACCGAACCGAATCGCACATGTCTACTGCAAATCTGTGAATTCTATTTCTAATTTAAGGCACAGTGGGAATAAAGACATTAAAGGGATAGTCAAGTCCCAAAAAAACTTTCATGATTCAAATAGGGTATGTAATTTTAAACAGCTTTCCATTTTACTTTTATCACCAATTTTGCTTTGTTCTCTTGGTATTCTTAGTTGAAAGCTAAACCTAGGATGTTCATATGCTAATTATTTAGACCTTGAAGGCTGCCTCTAATCTGAAAGCATTTTGACAGTTTTTCACTACTAGAAGGATTGAGTTCATGTGTTCCATATAGATAAGATTGAGCTCACACATGCAAAGCTCCTAGGAGTCAGCACTGATTGGCTAAAATGCAAGTCTGTCAAAAGAACTGAAATCTGGGGGCAGTTTGCAGAGGCTTAGATACAAGGTAATTACAGAGGTAACATGTGTATTATTATAACTGTGTTGGTTATTTAAAACTGGGGAATAGGTAATAAAGGGATTATCTATCTTTTTAAACAACAAAAATTCTGGTGTTGACTGTCCCTTTAAATTGTCAGAAACATCAAAATTATTAACTAAATGGGAGTACAATATTAAGTGTTTGAAGATTTTACGTGTTGTAAAAAATAAGGGAGGGAAATGTTCTAAGAGCAGAGAAATAAGGGAGCGGGGGAGACTGTAACAAAGTTTGGGCAAATAAGGGAGGGCTGGTAACCCTACGGAGTAACTAGTCTCTCTTCCTCACACCCATCATTCCATCGCAGTGAGGCTCCTCTCACCTACTTACCAGCTAGAATCATCTGTTGCTAGATAGTAGCTGAAGGCACCAAGGGTGTTGACTTCTCCCAATGCACTTGGTGGGGAATCCATCCCTGTTACCAGACTGGTGTCAGCAGTTGTCTTCCTATGGTCAGGGGGTTTCTATAGCCACTGCCATTTTGGGTTCACTAAAGATCACCACTTGACAAACATAGTACTGGCTATAAAACACTAGAGGGACCTAGAGAACACAGAGCAGTGACCGTAGGTTCTTTTGTGCTAGGCACCTCTCTATATTATATCAAGCAGTTATTCACGGCCACCTCTTTACTCTGATGGAGGAGTCTGCCCTGATGCACAGGACAATCCTACTACCAAACTACAACGGTTTGCTAATCTGGCTTAAAGATACTGTATAGTCAAAATTAAACTTTCATGGTTTAAATCTAGCACACAATGTATATAGCAATGTTATACATTGTTGCAAATACTGCTGCCATAGAGTGATAAACACACATGCACACTCCTATGAACCTAACTTAAATGGTTTGGGTACAACGTGACATTTTAAAAAAAGTTACAAATTATTACCGTTTTTTTTGTTTTGTTTAGGTAACTTGATATAGTCCTAGGTGAGATCAGGAGCGTGCACATCTCTATCATTCTATGGCAGTAGTGTTTGCAATAATATTTATAGCAATCTTATACATAGTTACAAACACTGCTGCCATAGACTGCTGCACGCTCCTAAGTTCCTATCAGACTACCGTTACTGTTAAACAAAGGACACCACAAAAACTAAACCAATTTGATAATAGAAATAAATTGGGATGTTGTTTAAAGGGACAGTTTACACCAGAAATGTTATTGTTTAAATAGATAGATACACCCTTTAATTTTACCTCTGTGATTACCTTGTATCTAAGCCTCTGCAGACTGCCCCCTTATTTCAGTTCTTTTGACAGACTTGCATTTTAGCCAATCAGTACTGACTCCTAGATAACTTCAAGGGCATGAGCACAATGTTATCTATATGGCACACGTGGTGGAAAAACTGCCAAAATGCATTCAAATAAGAGGCAGCCTTCAAGGTCTAAATAATTAGCATATGAGCCTACCTAGGTTTAGCTTTCAACTATGAATAAAGCAAAATTGGTGATGAAAGTAAATTGGAAAGTTGTTTAAAATTACATGCCCTATCTGAATCATGAAAGTTTATTTTAGACTAGACTGTCCCTTTAACCCTATACCAGTGATGGTGAACCTTTGCACTCCATATGTTTCAGAACTACAGTACATTTGCCATGATGCTCGAATGGACTTTAGAATTCCTAAGCATCATGGGAAATGTAGTTCTGAAACATCTGAAGTGCCAAGATTCACCATCACTGTCCTATACATTACATGTCCTTAATGGGTTTTTGTCCCTGTAGTAGTGCGGGTCTCGTCGAGAACTGTGAGATGCACTGCTTAAACATGACTCACACCTAGATACATGAGCCACTCTATTTCACCCCTTCTGATGTACAGGGTGTGTTGTCTGTCATTAACAGGTTAAAATTACATTCTCTTAGGTCCATTTATCAAGCTACGAATGGAGCTTGTGGGCCTGTGTTTCTGGCGAGTCTTCAGACCGCTGCTCCATAATCCTGTCCATCTGCTTTGATGAGGCGAACAGGAATCGCCACAATTCAACCCGATCGAGTACGATCGGGTTGATTGACACCTCCCTGCTGGCGGCCGATTAGCCGCAAATCTGCAGGGGGGCAGCGTTGCACCAGCAGCTCTTGTGAGCTGCTGGTGCAATGCTGAATATGGAGAGCGTATTGCTCTCAGCATTCAGCGAGGTCTTGCCGACCTGATCCGCACTGTCGGATCAGGTCCGCAAGACCTTTGATAATTCGGCCTCTCTATCTGAGTCATGAACTTTTAATTACAACTGTCCTGAAACAGCTGGGCATTTTGTGTAATCATGTGACTGCTACTAAAGAGATGGAACCAGAACCAGCCATTAGTACTTAGATCAACTGGATTCCTCTTTCTCATTTGCGGTTTTGCACTTCTTGTCGATCCTTCTCTTTCTCACATAAAAAGCACTTTAGTGTTAGTAACACACTGAGCAGCATCTATGATTAAGGCATAAACCGAAACGCGTAAGTTGTGTGTTTCAGCTTAGCTCCATTGAATGAGACTTATTACAATAAAAGTTTTATCTAATTTTCTTGGAGTGCCGGATTTCCTCATTATTCAAACTCACTAAGCTACACAACTCTTCAAGGCTCCATACTGTACCTAATCAAATTCAGGTAAGTTCAGATCATAAATGTGATGTGACTGAGGCTGAGCTGTACTTTCCATAAAACTGATAGAAGCAAATTAGTTCATGGGTTAGATCAGTGCTTTTTTTTTTTGTAAAGCAAAAAAGGTGCCGGCACTCACTGAATATTAATTGATACATTGTGCTCAGTAACTTTGAGAATAGCAAAGGGACAACGTTATTTACGATTGATATATTTTGCAGCCCCCTCATGTGAAAACCAGAGTATTCACATGATGATTACAATTATTACCTGTTATGAGATGATGAGGTGGTGATACTCAGTACCGGTGAGTATACAAAAAAGCCATGGTTTAGATAGCACATTCAGTTTTACAAGAGTTTCCAGTTCACTTTGTATCTGTTAGCTAATGATTAGTGGTTACACACATATGTCTCTTGTCATTGGGTCACCAAAGTTTTTTGCTAGGTCCCAGTAGTACTTTGCTGCACTGGAACTGACTTTAAGTATGTGTTTAACCCTTATTTAGCGGTTAAACATATAGTTAAATGCAAACAATATAGAGCATTTTCTTTTTCCGCTTTTATGTCGCTTTAAAACAAATGTTGTGAGGTTCAAAGGACAATTTAAATTTTTTTTCATAGTTGTAAAGTATATGCCTTTGCATTACACAGACAAGATGTGCATATAAAAATACTTGTATTTAAAATATTTAAATTATATATATTCAAATTTGCACTTTTAGACCAAGGATACACTAACATGTTGTTAATCCCCTTTGCTGTGACCCCTGAGGTTTTGCTCTGATCAAGTAGTCATTGTGAACCGTGTTGCAGGGTCCAGAATCCGGCACAATGCATTCTAGCTCTGGGGATGGTGAGAAAAAAATCTCAAACATAATTTATGCTTACCAGATAAATTCTCAAACATAATTTATGCTTACCAGATAAATTCCTTTCCTTCCTAGCAGGGAGAGTCCACAACTTCATTCCTTACTGTTGGGAAATAAAACACCTGGCCACCAGGAGGAGGCAAAGACACCACAGCCAAAGGCTTAAATACCCCTCCCACTTCCCCTATCCCCCAGTCATTCTGCAGAGGGAACAAGAAAAAGTAGGAAAAACATCAGGGTATAAAGGTGCCAGAAGAATAATATTAAAAAAGGGAGCAGCCGACCGAATAGCCGCACTAAACTAGAGCTCCTGCAGCAGTGGAGACGGAGCTTTCTATAGGGCCGAATTAAGCCCATACAAGTGCCCAGACTTGATGCGTTAAGCGATCGGAAGGTGAGAGGGGCTCGGTCCTCTTCACTTTTAGGCCGCCGCTGACGTTCCGGACCCGGCAATTAGACGGCGGTAAAGGCCGCAAATGGAGCCCTCCTAAAGTACAATCCGGGCCTGAGCTGAAAGATCAGAACGGGAGCAGAGGACCCTGCACTCCCTCTACAAGTGTACCGGAGGAAGAAAAGATGCAGCACCTTGCCTGACTCTCTCCTACAAGTGTCCGGTAAGGAACATGAATTAAACACTTCAGTATCCACGTGGCAGTTGCCATTTTAAACAAGGGAGCATGGCAGATACAAAGTAAATAGTACTCCCAGGTACCAGCACCTATCTTTAATCAGCATGGGGTTGTATATTTAGATAAATGGCACAATACAGGGCTGATATTACATAAAGTATACATCCCTATCATAACAGTGCAAGCTCACTCTGTCTGGCTTTACTCTGCCTAACCTAGGTAAATGCACAATTTACGAATCTGATGTACTCAGGACAGCCAAACACTTATACAGCAGAGGACAACTAGATCTCTTTCTAACCCCTTACCATGGCACAACGCAGAGCTACCAAACCTGAAAAAACTCCAAAAACAACCCTGACTTCAGGGGCTGTAAATTCTTTCTTTAAAAAGACTGACAGCACAAAAAAGAAATGTGAAATTCCCCAAGCCTCCAGTGAAGATGAGGAGCTGTCTGACAGTTCTACTACATTACAGCCCCTGAGATCCCCTGCAAAATTACACTCGCACCCCACAGATGCACCAGTGACACTAAAAGCTATGGAAGCTCTGATTAATCAGGTGAAATCCTGCATCAAAGCTGAATGCGCTGAACTTAAAAAAGATTTAAATGAATTAGGAAATAGAGTGGAAACGCTGGAAGATGGCAGGGAGGAAATTATTAATGATATGGCAGCCATGTCACACTCCATAGAAACACAACAGTTACAGATCCTTGACTTGGAAAATAAACTTGACGACGTTGAGAATAGAGCGCGAAGAAACAATCTTCAAATCCGGTATCCCCGAATCAATCAAGGGCGAAGATATATCAGAATATTTACAGAATATGTTCCAATCCTTAGCTATTTCTAACCAGCGGGTGATTGAACCCATACCACTGGAAAGGGCTCACAGATCCCTACGGCCGAAGCCGAATGACAACCAGCCTCCAAGGGACATTATAGTGTGCTTCCTGAGCTACAAAGATAGGGAAAGAATCCTACAGATGGCAAGAACGCAACCACATTTTTCCTACTTGGGTGCCAAGATCCAAATCTACCAAGACCTGTCGGCCAGGACATTACAACTAAGAAAGGGATTTTCCAACTTCACCTCTCATTTAACCCCTTAACGACCGAGGACGTGCAGGGTACGTCCTCAAAAAAAAGGCAGTTAACGCCTGAGGACGTACCCTGCACGTCCTCGGTGTGGAAAGCAGCTGGAAGCGATCCTGCTCGCTTCCAGCTGCTTTCCGGTTATTGCAGTGATGCCTCGATATCGAGGCATCCTGCAATAACCATTTTTAGCCATCCGGTGCAGAGAGAGCCACTCTGTGGCCCTCTCTGCACCGGACATTAACGGCTAAGTTCGTTGGTGGGTGGGAGCCGGTGTGGGAGGTGGGTGGCGGCCATCGATGGCCTTTGTGATGCGGAGGGGGGCGGGATCGGGGGCAGGGAAGACCGGGGGGATGCGCACGGACGCGCGCACGTGCACGGGGAGGCCGGGCGGGCGCGTGCACGGGGAGGGAGCGGGTGGGAACCACTACGCTACAGAAATTTTTTAGTTAGAAGTGGGGATCAAAGGGGTAATTATATTTATTTGGTGATCAGTTTGGCTGGTGGGGTATTGGACTGTGGGGGGGAAGCTACACTACAGAAACAAATAAAAAAAAACATTTTTATTTGCAAACTGGGTACTGGCAGACAGCTGCCAGTACCCAAGATGGCCCCAATAAGGCAGAGGGGGAGGGTTAGGGAGCTATTTTGGGGGGATCAGGGAGGTTGGGGGCTAAGGGGGGACCCTACATAGCAGCATATGTAAATATGCTAAAAAAAAAAATATTATTTTTTTTTTAATACCTTTTATTTTAGTACTGGCAGACTTTCTGCCAGTACTTAAGATGGCGGGGACAATTGTGGGGTGGGGGAGGGAAGAGAGCTGTTTGGGAGGGATCAGGGGGTGGGATGTGTCAGGTGGGAGTCTGATCTCTACACTAAAGCTAAAATTAACCCTGCAAGCTCCCTACAAACTACCTAATTAACCCCTTCACTGCTGGCCATAATACACATGTGATGCGCAGCAGCATTTAGCGGCCTTCTAATTACCAAAAAGCAACGCCAAAGCCATATATGTCTGCTATTTCTGAACAAAGGGGATCCCAGAGAAGCATTTAAAACCATTTGTGCCATAATTGCACAAGCTGTTTGTAAATAATTTTAGTGAGAAACCTAAAGTTTGAAAAAGTGAACAATTTTTTTTTATTTGATTGCTTTTGGCGGTGAAATGGTGTCATGAAATATACCAAAATGGGCCTAGATCAATACTTGGGGTTGTCTACTACACTACACTAGAGCTAAAATTAACCCTAGAAGCTCCCTACATGCTCCCTAATTAACCCATTCACTGCTGGGCATAATACACGTGTGGTGCGCAGTGGCATTTAGCAGCCTTCTAATTACCAAAAAGCAAAGCCAAAGCCATATATGTCTGCTATTTCTGAACAAAGGGGATCCCAGAGAAGCATTTACAACCATTTATTCCATAATTTCATGAGTTGTTTGTAAATAATTTCAGTGAGAAACCTAAAGTTTGTGAAAAAATTTGTGAAAAAGTAAAAAAAAAATTTTATTTGATCGCATTCGGCGGTGAAATGGTGGCATGAAATATACCAAAATGGGCCTAGATCAATACTTTGGGATGTCTTCTAAAAAAAAATATATATATACATGTCAATGGATATTCAG
Source organism: Bombina bombina (assembly GCF_027579735.1). Lineage (NCBI taxonomy): Eukaryota > Metazoa > Chordata > Amphibia > Anura > Bombinatoridae > Bombina > Bombina bombina. The sequence goes on along the minus strand of NC_069500.1, from coordinate 60,288,733 downwards.
AGATTCCTGAAAGATATTAGTGTCCCAATGTAACTAGCACTAATTTTGAAAAAAAGTGGTTTGGAAATGGCAAAGTGCTACTTGTATTTATGGCCCTATAACTTGCAAAAAAAGCAAAGAACATGTAAACATTGGGTATTTCTAAACTTAGGACAAAATTTAGAAACTATTTAGCATGGGTGTTTTTTGGTGGTTGTAGATGTGTAACAGATTTTGGGGGTCAAAGTTAGAAAAAGTGTGTTTTTTTCCATTTTTTCCTCATATTTTATAATATTTTTTATAGTAAATTATAAGATATGATGAAAATAATGGTATATTTTCAAAGCCCATTTAATGGCGAGAAAAACGTTATATAATATGTGTGGGTACAGTAAATGAGTAAGAGGAAAATTACAGCTAAACACAAACACTGCAAAAATGTAAAAATAGCCTTGGTCCCAAACGGACAGAAAATGGAAAAGTGCTGTGGTCATTAAGGGGTTAAGGTCGCTGAAGATCCCTTATAGGTGGGGATTCCCTGTCTCATTACAACTCATTAAAAATGGTAAACGCTATGAATGCAGCTCCCCAGAAAAAGTGAATGACTTTTGTAAACTACTTGACATTCCTACACCGGACGCAGCGGTCCCACAGCCAAAAGACCATATTGCACCCCTACCGCGGCCACAGAGGCGACTCTGGTCCGAGGTAGTGGACAGAAAGAACGGGAAAAAGCTGTGCACAGATGCAGATCCTGACACTTCAGTGGCTACCGCTTAAACAAGCATTTTTTTTCTGCCACGATTTGTAATCAGCTTTTGAGAGATCAATCATCAGGCTTAGACTCCTGGAGACTGCTCCCCTCTTACCCTTATCTTGTGCCACAGTTCTGCTACACTTGACTAGGAGGGGTCGGAACTCTCTCTGCAAAGCGGTTACTGGTCCTGCTCTCATACTACGAAAATCCTTGGCCTTGACAGAGGTCTAAATTGCTACGCTTTGGGAGGAACATGGCGGTGCTCCTCAGCACCAGTCATAAGCAACTGGTGTATTTGCTACATGCCCACACACTACAGAAGAACAGGACTTGAAGGTGCCCTTTCCTCTGGGGTTACTTTCAGAGTAATCTACTACTATCTACATTCCTGGAGGTTGTGAGTATGTAATGTAGAATTTAAACTACGAGACATTAATATACGAAAAGACTTTCAGCAGTTAAGTTTGTTTATTCTAGGCAACTGTTTTTATCTGTTTGTTAGCCTAGCTCTTACAATGAAGAACTTAAACTTGAACTTAAACTAATGGACATTGTTATATGAGAAGACTTTTGCATTGAAATTTATACGTTTTATGTAACTGTATGTTCCACAGTCTATTCAATCTACAGTTAACCATGTTTCAAGTGTTTGCACTGTTGCACATCTCTGCTCTAGTTCTGAGTATGGGTTCTTGTTTTTGTGTCCTTCTGATCTTGGCCTGATGGGGAAGCTCCGTCGTGCTGCTCTTTCCCCTCTTGCAATCTCTACTTAATCTTTACCTCTTTTCTAACCCAACTTGCTTCTTCCTTCTCTTCCCTAGTTGCTTTCCTACCCTACTACCCTTTTCTCCCATCCCTCTACTCTTTTCTCCCTATTTCCGGACCTTCTTTCTCCTTCCTCAGTCTCTCTTCAAATTGCAGTCCAAGGAGTAGGAGGTATTAGAGAACTGTTTGTTTAATTGTTTGTTTTGTTTGAAGTGTACTTGAAAAATCAGTATTTATCTGTGTTCAGGCAGTGGCAGGAAGATTGCGACCACACATAACTGTTTACATCACTTGTTGTACTGACTGTGACACTCGCAGCTAGAACTAAATGACAGACCGAGACCAACCTAACCAGTTTCGCATAGCCACACAAAATGTAAAGGGCTTTCTCTCCCCACAGAAACGATCAATAGCATTCCATGATTTTTATAAAAAGACAGTCGACATCATTATGACGCAAGAGACTCACTTTAAAAAAACTAATGAGCCCAAGCTTTCACAGCTCTACTATGACCAGCACTTTTTAGGCTCAGGGCCGACAAGGCACAATGGTGTGTGTATTTCCTTTAGAAAGGGCACCTCATTTGTATTACTCGATAAATACTCAGACATAGATGGACGAATACTAGTCCTAGTAGGACTTTTTTATGGCAGGCCCATTACCCTAGTAAATATATATGCCCCTATTCGCCCTAGACCCCCATTTTTTCGCAAAGTAATCAATCAAATCCTAGACATCTCGAAAGGCCCGGTATTCTTAGGCGGCGACTTTAACTTCCCAATGAGCTCCATGCTAGACACTTCCTCAGGCCGTTCTTACATGCAGAGCTCGCAAATAAAAGCTAACTGGCAGGCTATAAGAGCCATGCCCTTATTTGACTCCTGGAGAGTAGCTAATCCAACCACCAGGGATTTCACATTCTTCTCAAACCCACAACGCTCATACACCCGCTTAGATTATATCTTCTGCGAGCAGCAGGCGCTTTCCTCCCTATGTGAATCCAGGCTCTACCCCACCGCTTGGTCTGACCATAGTATGGTGTGCTCTAGCTTTCAGTGGTCAACTAAGCCACAATACCAACAAAATTGGAGACTGAGCGACCAAATTTTCTTAGACCCTCTGATCACAAAGGACTTAGCTGAAAAGACAGCCGAGTCCTTTTCCTTTAATGATCCTTTAGATACCTCAGCAACCAACAACTGGGAAGCGTATAAGTGTTTTATCAGGGGGGTAATAATGGGGCACACACATAAACAGCGTAAGCAAAGAAGAGCCCAATATAACTTACTGACCTCTAACTATAATAACTGTGAAAGAGAACTTAAGCAAAATCCGCAGTCCCAAACATTGTTGCAGAAATCTCAGCAGGCTAGAGAGGAGTTACACCAATACTTAATTAAGAACGCCCACATGCGGGCTTTAACATCCAAATCAAAATTCTTTATTGAGAGCAATAAAGCGGGGCGCCTCCTTGCTAGGCCCCTGAAGAAGAAGCGTTACAAAACATTTATAGATAAAATAACAGATCCGGAGGGCGTAACTTATACCACAAATGCTGACATTGTTAATCAATTTGCGCAATATTACTCTACACTGTATAACCTTCCAACTCTAGACACAGAGACCAAACTTGCTAAAATTAACAATTACTTGTCCGAGATTCAACTCCCTACACTACTTGCATTGGACTGCGAGGCATTGGACGAGAAATTCTCGGCCCAAGAGCTTATGATGGCTATCAAAAACCTCCCCCAAGGCAAAGCCCCAGGCCCCGATGGGTTTACACCTAAATTTTATCATCAGTTTAAGTCCCTGCTTTGTCCCCCTTTATTAAATATGTATCACTCCTTAGACCAGGAAGGACAATTGACTCCATCCCTTTTGGAAGCCACTATTTCAGTTATCCCCAAACCAAATAAACCTTGTGACAAAGTATCTAACTACCGCCCTATTTCCCTAATAAATATAGATATTAAACTATACGCCAAACTGATCGCTACCAGAATAAATAAATACTTACCCTTCCTAGTGAACCCGGAACAAACCGGATTTATACCAGGCAGAGAGGCTAAAGACAATACCATCCGAGTATTGCATACTTTACTTTCTGCATCATCTACTGAAAAGCCCCTAGCCATACTGTCCACGGATGCGGAAAAAGCTTTTGACAGGGTGGACTGGGACTTCCTCTGGTCCACCATGTCAAGATTTGGATTCTCACATACTTTAATATTCCGCATTAAATCTCTGTATGCGAGCCCATCGGCGCGAGTTAGCGAAAACAGCACACTCTCACAAGTAATTTATATAAATAACGGCACTCGACAAGGGTGCCCTCTTTCTCCACTACTATTTGCCTTAGTGGTGGAGGTACTGGCTGTACGAGTCAGAAATAACCCTCTTGTTAGTGGAGTCTCCTTTGGGGAGATCCACCAAAAATGTCTTCTGTACGCGGATGACATTATATTTACAATACATTCCCCGCTAATATCTATCCCCACCCTCCTACATGAACTGGAGGATTATAAATCAGTCTCAAATTTTTCTATTAACATGGGAAAATCAATGTTAATGCCGATACACCTTAGGGAGGAAGAACTGCAGTTTATTTCAACTCACACCTCATTTCAAATGACGAATAAAATACACTACCTGGGGATTGACATATCACCTAATTATACAGAGCTGTTCAGCCTTAATTACATGCCCCTTCAACAGGAAACTAGCAAGTCATTAGAACTCTGGAGCAAACAGGGCCATCTTTCGTGGATGGGGCGTATTAACGCTATAAAAATGAACCTTCTCCCTAAGTACCTATATTTATTTCAAGTACTCCCCATAGACCTCCCCTTACAGTACTTAAGAAAACAACAAAAAATGCTAGACACATTTATATGGGATAATAAGAGATCCAGAATAGCTAGGAACACCTTATTTTTACACAAAGAGGATGGGGGATTGGGTTCTCCGAACCTCCTGAATTATTACAAGTCGGCCCACATGGCCCGCATAGTTGCATGGAAGCACTCCCCGGCTGGGAAACCCTGGATCCAAATAGAATCCTGCTTAGCAGGTGGCCTGAATTTGGGTGACCAATGTTGGATACCAAGTAAACAAAGACCAACAGACGTTTGGGGGAATCACTACATTGCTGCCACCCTTAGAACATGGGATAGACTTCTATCTGAGGATAAGCAGTTCTCGTCACGGATCTCCCCCTTAACCCCTTTACTTAATAACCCCTTGATGTTGCAACCACATACCTTTCCTTTGCCACTTATTTCAGGCATCCCTACTAACATCCCGACGCACATAGTGCTACAAAACAGACTTATTAAGACTCAAGCGGACTTACACCACCCACTGGGAGCTCCCTTTCACTTATGGTACCCGTATTTGCAAATTAGGCATGCTATTTCTACTAGCACTTATAAGCCAGACCTTGTAAGACCCCTGACCCCCTTTAAAACTCTGTGTACATCTCCTACAATCGCCAAATCCCATGTTTCTACTATATACAAGCTGCTTAGAGGTTCCTTCCCTAATAAGAAACCAACATTTATTGTAAAATGGGAGAGGGAGTTAAATATAGAATTCACCGAGGCCCAATGGCTTCATATCTTCTCTGAAACTAAAAAATCCTCTCTGTCTCTAACGATGGTTGAAATGAATTACAAACTACTTTCAAGGTGGTATCTTACCCCACATTGCCTTCGAAGCATATTCCCTAACTCCTCTTCCCTATGCTGGAGACACTGTGGGGGGTGGGTACACTCTCACATATTTGGTGGTCTTGCCCACTTCTTAGCTCTTACTGGGACAACATAAATAGACATGTAGACAGAGTACTGGGGAGACCAATCACATTTACCCCTAGCCTGGTGCTACTGAGCGACATCCCTAAAATATCTTGCTTATATCGAAAGAAATTGTTGCACTGTATGCTTGGCTGCGCTAGACGTTTGGTCCCTAGGTTCTGGAAAAAAACCGCCCCCCTACCTACAATATGTGGATAAAAGAAGTGTGTTACATGTTAGATCTAGAAAAGTTGTACTATGCGTACAAAGGGAAGCAAGATGTTATCTCAGACATAATTTTCATTTGGGAACAGCAAAATAATGACAATACATTTAGGGGGGAACCCGCCATGTAATCTGGCTCAATGTGACTTGCTTGACTAATGTATCTCCTTGTGAGACCATTTCCGATCCAGATTAAACTGTCTCAGCTGTATTCACAAGTTTAAAACTGATATTAAGCCTTCGTCTAGCTTTTAACCTTAGCTACACATGTGATCATTATCTGTCAAATATTTGTAATCTGCTGCTTATGATTTTATGGTACACCTGAACTGATTTGTCTATTGTTTGTTTGTATTTGATTCTTTGTTCTTCTTTTTGAAAATAATAAAAATTATTTGATGGAAAAAAAAAAAAAGGGAGCAGCCAATCAAAACATAAATTACAGGCGGGGTTGTGGACTCTCCCTGCCAGGAAGGTAAGAAATTTATCTGTTAAGCATAAATTATGTTTTCCTTCCATAATGCAGGGAGAGTCCACAACTTCATTCCTTACTGTTGGGAAAACAATATCCAAGCTCCAGAGGACACTGAATGAATAACGGGAGGGAGCAGAAAAAGAGGCAGACTCTATTCTGAAGGCACCACAGCCTGCAAAACTTTTCTCCAGAAAGCTGCTACAGCTGAAACAAACACATCAAATTTGTAAAATTTAGAAAAAGTTTGTAAGGCGGACCAGGTAGCCGCCTTACAAATCTGATCCATTGAGGCTTCATTCTTAAAAGCCAAAGAGGAAGTCACTGCTCTAGTGGAATGAGCCGTTATACTCTCGGGAGGCTGTCGTCCTGCTGTCTCATAAACTAAGCGGATGACACTCCTCAACCAGAAAGATAGGGAAGTCGTAGTAGCCTTCTGTCCCTTACGCTTTCCCATAAAGATGACAAACAAAGAGGAACATTGTCTGAATTCCTTAGTAGCCTGAAGATAGAACTTCAAGGCACGAACCATATCTAGATTGTGAAGCAAATGTTTCTTTGCTGAAGAAGGATTAGAACACAAGGAAGGAACAATTTCTTGATTAATGTTACGATTCAACACCACCTTAGGAAGGAACCCTAGTTTAGTGCGTTAAACCACCTTATCAGCATGAAAAACCAGATAAGGGGGGTCACATTGCAAAGCAGAAATCTCAGAAACTTGGCGCGCTGAGGCAATAGCCAACAAAAAAAGAACCTTCCAAGAAATGAGGGCTGCCTTCTTAGGTTGTGTACAGAATCTCTGCTTTCTAGGGGTAATTGTCCCGGTACCTACAGCAGAAAGAGGTTTGGGGTTTTATTCAAACCTTTTCGTGGGGTTCCAAAGAAGGAGGGAACTTTTCGTCCAATTCTGCCTAAACTTTCAGAGTGTTCGCTCTTTCAAGATGGAGATAATTCGGTCAATCCTTCCTCTGGTTCAGAAAGAACAGTTTATGACCACAATAGACCTGAAGGATGCATACCTTCATGTCCCGATACACAGGGAACATTTTCAGTTCCTGAGGTTTGCTTTTCTGCACCAGCACTTCCAGTTCATAGCTCTTCCCTTTGGCCTAGCTACTGCTCCAAGAATATTTTAGAAGTTTCCGGGAGCTCTTCTAGCCATTGCCAGAACACAAGTTATTGCAGTAGCGCCTTACCTAGACGATATCTTGGTACAGGCACTATCTTTTTGTCTAACAGAAGAACATTTGGAGTCCCTTCTCAATCTTCTTCGATCGCATGGATGGAAGATAAACTTGGAAAAGAGTTCTCTTACTTCAAGTACGAAGGTGAATTACCTGGAAAAAAACATAATTTATGTAAGAACTTACCTGATAAATTCATTTCTTTCATATTAGCAAGAGTCCATGAGCTAGTGACGTATGGGATATACATTCCTACCAGGAGGGGCAAAGTTTCCCAAACCTCAAAATGCCCACAAATACACCCCTCACCACACCCACAAATCAGTTTAACGAATAGCCAAGAAGTGGGGTGATAAAAAAGTGCGAAAGCATAAAAAATAAGGAATTGGAATAATTGTGATTTATACAAAAAAATCATAACCACCACAAAAAGGGCGGGCCTCATGGACTCTTGCTAATATGAAAGAAATGAATTTATCAGGTAAGTTCTTACATAAATTATGTTTTCTTTCATGTAATTAGCAAGAGTCCATGAGCTAGTGACGTATGGGATAATGACTACCCAAGATGTGGATCTTTCCAAGAGTCACTAGAGAGGGAGGGATAAAATAAAGACAGCCAATTCTGCTGAAAAATAATCCACACCCAAAATAAAGTTTAATATGAAAAATATAAGCAGAAGATTCAAACTGAAACAGCTGCCTGAAGTACTTTTCTACCAAAAACTGCTTCAGAAGAAGAAAATACATCAAAATGGTAGAATTTAGTAAAAGTATGCAAAGAAGACCAAGTTGCTGCTTTGCAAATCTGATCAACCGAAGCTTCATTCCTAAATGCCCAGGAAGTAGATACTGACCTAGTAGAATGAGCTGTAATCCTTTGAGGCGGAGTTTTACCCGACTCAACATAAGCATGATGAATTAAAGATTTCAACCAAGATGCCAAAGAAATGGCAGAAGCTTTCTGGCCTTTTCTAGAACCGGAAAAGATAACAAATAGACTAGAAGTCTTACGGAAAGATTTCGTAGCTTCAACATAATATTTCAAAGCTCTAACAACATCCAAAGAATGCAATGATTTCTCCTTAGAATTCTTAGGATTAGGACATAATGAAGGAACCACAATTTCTCTACTAATGTTGTTGGAATTCACAACCTTAGGTAAAAATTCAAAAGAAGTTCGCAACACCGCCTTATCCTGATGAAAAATCAGAAAAGGAGACTCACAAGAAAGAGCAGACAATTCAGAGACTCTTCTGGCAGAAGAGATGGCCAAAAGGAACAAAACTTTCCAAGAAAGTAATTTAATGTCCAATGAATGCATAGGTTCAAACAGAGGAGCTTGAAGAGCCCACAGAACCAAATTCAAACTCCAAGGAGGAGAAATTGATTTAATGACAGGTTTTATACGAACCAAAGCTTGTACAAAACAATGAATATCAGGAAGATTAGCAATCTTTCTGTGAAAAAGAACAGAAAGAGCAGAGATTTGTCCTTTCAAGGAACTTGCAGACAAACCTTTATCCAAACCATCCTGAAGAAACTGCAAAATTCTCGGAATTCTAAAAGAATGCCAAGAAAAATGATGAGAAAGACACCAAGAAATATAAGTCTTCCAGACTCTATAATATATTTCTCTAGAAACAGATTTACGAGCCTGTAACATAGTATTAATCACAGAGTCAGAGAAACCTCTTTGACCAAGAATCAAGCGTTCAATCTCCATACCTTTAAATTTAAGGATTTGAGATCCTGATGGAAGAAAGGACCTTGCAACAGAAGGTCTGGTCTTAACGGAAGAGTCCACGGCTGACAAGATCCGCATACCAAAACCTGTGAGGCCATGCTGGAGCTACCAGCAGAACAAACGAGCATTCCTTCAGAATCTTGGAGATTACTCTTGGAAGAAGAACTAGAGGCGGAAAGATATAGGCAGGATAATACTTCCAAGGAAGTGATAATGCATCCACTGCCTCCGCCTGAGGATCCCGGGATCTGGACAGATACCTGGGAAGTTTCTTGTTTAGATGAGAAGCCATCAGATCTATTTCTGGAAGTTCCCACATTTGAACAATCTGAAGAAATACCTCTGGGTGAAGAGACCATTTGCCCGGATGCAAAGTTTGGCGACTGAGATAATCCGCTTCCCAATTGTCTATACCTGGGATATGAACCGCAGAGATTAGACAGGAGCTGAATTCCGCCCAAACCAGAATTCGAGATACTTCTTTCATAGCCAGAGGACTGTGAGTCCCTCCTTGATGATTGATGTATGCCACAGTTGTGACATTGTCTGTCTGAAAACAAATGAACGACTCTCTCTCCAGAAGAGGCCAGGACTGAAGAGCTCTGAAAATTGCACGGAGTTCCAAAATATTGATCGGTAATCTCACCTCCTGAGATTCCCAAACCCCTTGTGCCGTCAGAGACCCCCACACAGCTCCCCAACCTGTAAGACTTGCATCTGTTGAAATTACAGTCCAGGTCGGAAGAACAAAAGAAGCCCCCTGAACAAAACGATGGTGATCTGTCCACCACGTCAGAGAGTGTCGTACAATCGGTTTTAAAGATATTAATTGAGATATCTTTGTGTAATCCCTGCACCATTGGTTCAGCATACAGAGCTGAAGAGGTCGCATGTGAAAATGAGCAAAGGGGATCGCGTCCGATGCAGCAGTCATAAGACCTAGAATTTCCATGCATAAGGCTACCGAAGGGAATGATTGTGACTGAAGGTTTCGACAAGCTGAAATCAATTTTAGACGTCTCTTGTCTGTCAAAGACAGAGTCATGGACACTGAATCTATCTGGAAACCCAAAAAGGTTACCCTTGTCTGAGGAATCAATGAACTTTTTAGTGAATTGATCCTCCAACCATGATCTTGAAGAAACAACACAAGCCGATTCGTATGAGATTCTGCTAAATGTGAAGACTGAGCAAGTACCAAGATATCGTCCAAATAAGGAAATACCACAATACCCTGTTCTCTGATTACAGACAGAAGGGCACCGAGAACCTTTGTAAAAATTCTTGGAGCTGTTGCTAGGCCAAACGGCAGAGCCACAAACTGGTAATGCTTGTCCAGGAAAGAGAATCTCAGAAACTGATAGTGAGCTGGATGAATCGGAATATTCAGATATGCATCCTGTAAATCTATTGTAGACATATAATGCCCTTGCTGAACAAAAGGCAGGATAGTCCTTATAGTTACCATTTTGTTGGTATCCTTACATAACGATTCAATATTTTTAGATCCAGAACTGGTCTGAAGGAATTCTCCTTCTTTGGTACAATGAAGAGATTCGAATAAAATCCCAGCCCCTGTTCCTGAACTGGAACTGACATAATTACTCCAGCCAACTCTAGATCTGAAACACATTTCAGAAATGCTTGAGCTTTCGCTGGGTTTACTGGGACACGGGAAAGAAAAAATCTCTTTGCAGGAGGTCTTATCTGGAAACCAATTCTGTACCCTTCTGAAACAATGTTCTGAATCCAAAGATTGCGAACAGAATTGATCCAAATTTCTTTGAAAAAACGTAATCTGCCCCCTACCAGCTGGGCTGGAATGAGGGCCGCACCTTCATGTGGACTTAGAAGCTGGCTTTGCTTTTCTAGAAGGCTTGGATTTATTCCAGACTGGAGATGGTTTCCAAACTGAAACTGCTCCTGAGGATGAAGGATCAGGCTTTTGTTCTTTGTTGAAACGAAAGGAACGAAAACGATTATTAGCCCTGTTTTTACCCTTAGACTTTTTATCCTGAGGTAAAAAAGTTCCTTTCCCACCAGTAACAGTTGAGATAATAGAATCCAACTGAGAACCAAATAATTTATTACCCTGGAAAGAAAGGGAAAGTAGAGTCGATTTAGAAGACATATCAGCATTCCAAGTTTTAAGCCATAAAGCTCTTCTAGCTAAAATAGCTAGAGACATAAACCTGACATCAACTCTGATAATATCAAAAATGGCATCACAGATAAAATTATTAGCATGTTGAAGCAGAATAATGTTATGAGAATCATGATCTGTTACTTGTTGCGCTAAAGTTTCCAACCAAAAAGTTGAAGCTGCAGCAACATCCGCCAAAGATATAGCAGGTCTAAGAAGATTACCTGAACACAAATAAGCTTTTCTTAGAAAGGATTCAATTTTCCTATCTAAAGGATCCTTAAAGGAAGTACCATCTGCCGTAGGAATAGTAGTACGTTTAGCAAGGGTAGAGATAGCCCCATCAACTTTAGGGATTTTATCCCAAAACTCTAATCTGACGGACGGCACAGGATATAATTGCTTAAAATGTTTAGAAGGAGTAAATGAATTACCCAAATTATTCCATTCCTTGGAAATTACTTCAGAAATAGCACCAGGAACAGGAAAAACTTCTGGAATAACTACAGGAGATTTAAAGACCTTGTCTAAATGTTTAGATTTAGTATCAAGAGGACCAGAATCCTCAATTTCTAATGCAATTAGGACTTCTTTAAGTAAAGAACGAATAAATTCCATTTTAAATAAATATGAAGATTTATCAGCATCAACCTCTGAGGCAGAATCCTCTGAACCAGAAGAATCATTAGAATCAGAATGATGATGTTCATTTAAAAATTCATCTGGATAAAGAGAAGTTTTAAAAGACTTTTTATGTTTACTAGAAGGAGGAATAACAGACATAGCCTTCTTAATGGATTCAGAAACAAAATCTCTTATGTTATCAGGAACATTCTGAACATTAGATGTTGATGGAACTGCAACAGGTAATGGTACTTTACTAAAGGAAATATTTTCTGCATTAACAAGTTTGTCATGACATTTAATACAAACAACAGCTGGAGGAATAGCTACCAAAAGTTTACAGCAGATACACTTAGCTTTGGTAGTTCCAGCACCAGGCAGCGATTTTCCTGAAGTATCTTCTGACTCAGATGCAACGTGAGACATCTTGCAATATGTAAGAGAAAAAACAACATATAAAGCAAAATTGATCAAATTCCTTAAATGACAGTTTCAGGAATGGGAAAAAAATGCCAAAGAACAAGCTTCTAGCAACCAGAAGCAATGAAAAATGAGACTAAAAATAATGTGGAGACAAAAGCGACGCCCATATTTTTTTAGCGCCAAATAAGACGCCCACATTATTTGGCGCCTAAATGCTTTTGGCGCCAAAAATGACACCACATCCGGAACGCCGACATTTTTTGGCGCAAAAGAACGTCAAAAAATGACGCAACTTCCGGCGACACGTATGACACCGGAAACAGAAAAGATTTTTTGTGCCAAAAAAGTCCGCGCCAAGAATGACGCAATAAAATGAAGCATTTTCAGCCCCCGCGAGCCTAACAGCCCACAGGGAAAAAGTCAAATTGATTAAGGTAAGAAAAAATGACTGATTCAAATGCATTATCCCAAATATGAAACGGACTGTCTGAAAAAAAGGAATGTTGAGCATTCTGAGTCAAGGCAAATAAATGTTTGAATACATATATTTAGAACTTTATAAAAAAGTGCCCAACCATAGCTTAGAGTGTCACAGAAAATAAGACTTACTTACCCCAGGACACTCATCTACATGTTTGTAGAAAGCCAAACCAGTACTGAAACGAAAATCAGCAGAGGTAATGGTATATATATATAAGAGTATATCGTCGATCTGAAAAGGGAGGTAAGAGATGAATCTCTACGACCGATAACAGAGAACCTATGAAATAGACCCCGTAGAAGGAGATCATTGAATTCAAATAGGCAATACTCTCCTCACATCCCTCTGACATTCACTGCACGCTGAGAGGAAAACCGGGCTCCAACCTGCTGCGGAGCGCATATCAACGTAGAATCTAGCACAAACTTACTTCACCACCTCCATAGGAGGCAAAGTTTGTAAAACTGATTTGTGGGTGTGGTGAGGGGTGTATTTGTGGGCATTTTGAGGTTTGGGAAACTTTGCCCCTCCTGGTAGGAATGTATATCCCATACGTCACTAGCTCATGGACTCTTGCTAATTACATGAAAGAAATAATAGATTCCATATCCATGAGAATATTTCTAATCAGAGACGTTGCAAACTAACTTCGGCATGTCTTGCCCTCCAGGCCTCCTCGATACCCTCAGTGGCTTAGTGTATGGAGGTGATCTGACTCATGGTGTCCTGTATAGACATCATTCCTTTTGCCAGGTTCCATCTCAGACCCTTACAACTATGCATGCTAAGACAATGGAACAGCGACCATTCAGATCTGTCTCAACAGATCATGCTGGACAACCTGTCGAGAGACTTGCTCTCCTGGTGGCTCTGTCCAGATCATCTTTTCCAAGGCACGTACTTCTTGAGACCGTCCTGGGAGATTGTGACTACGAGCACAAGCTTTTTGGCTGGGGAGCCGTTTGGGGTGCTAAGAAGGCACAAGGTCTGTGGACTCAGGAGGAGTCCTCCCTTCAATCAATATTTTGGAACTCTGGACAATCTCCAATGCCTTGAAGGCTTGGCCCCTTCTGGGTTTGTCCCAATTTATCAGATTCCAATCAGACAATATAACCTTGGTTGTCTACATCGACCCTCAGGGGGGAATGAGAAGTCACTTGGCGATGAGAGAAGTATCTCAGATACTAATGTGGGCGGAGGCTCACAGATGTACGCTGTCAGCAATCCACATTCCAGGTGTGAACAACTGGGAAGCGGACTACCTCAGCAGGCAACCTTTTCACGCAGGAGAATGGTCTCTCCACCCGAGGTGTTTGCAGAGATATGCAGCGAGTGGAGGACGCGAGAGATAGATCTCATGGCATTCCACCTTAATACCAAGCTACCCAGGTATGGTTCGAGGTTGAGGGATCCTCAGGCGGAACATATAGATGTACTATCAATACCTTGAAGGTTCAGACTCATATCTTTTTCCTCCATTACTGCTTCTCCCTCGTGTGGTGGCTCAAATCAAGCAGGAGTAAGCATCAGTGATTCTAATTGCTCCATTGTGGCCGCAAAGGACATGGTTTGCGGATTTGGTGGGGATGTCCTCATCTCCTCAGTGGAGGGTACATTGTCGCAGAGATCTGCTGATACAGGGTCCCTTCGTTCATCAAAATCTAGATTCTCTGAGGCTGACTGCGTGGAGATTGAACGTTTAGTCTTAGCCAAGAGAAGGTTTTCTGAGAGTATTATCGACACTCAGGTTCAAACTTGTAAGCCAGTTACTCGTCGTATCTACCATAAAGTGTGGAGGACTGGAGAAGGGTTTATCTGCTAGTTCCCTGAAGGGACAGATATCGGCCCTGTCGTTGTTACTGCACAAAAGATTGGCCAAGCTTCTGGATGTGCAGTCCTTTGTTAAGGCTCTGGCTAGGATCAGACCTGTGTTTAGATCTGGGGCTCCGCCTTGGAGTGTTTTGCAGCAGGCTCCATTTGAGCCTATGCTTACTGTTGACATTAAATTGTTATCTTGGAAGGGCTCATAAGTGACCGACTAACTAGTCTTGTATGAAAGCCTTACAAATTACAGTATAATTATTTTCTTTGTACTAAGGTCCACGAGTGGCCATGATAATTAGCTAATTCCCTATGCTTTATTAATTTATGAATCAGTAAGTCCAAGAGAGACCCTTGGGGTAAATTGGGGATCATTTATAGTCTTTTTAATATGTAAAAATTGTATCTCTCATTTCTAATAGTATTATTATCTTAATTGTTCAGCTGCAAGTATAATTCTAGTAGGCAGTATATCTAGATCATGAGTTACCACGAGAATATCAAATAAAACCTAAAAAAAAAAAAAAAGAGGTTTCATTGCTATATGTTTAGTTGGAAATTTGGTTGACCTTGTTTAAACCTGTATTATTATGGTTTCTATTTACACAATTGTACATGTGACAAAACATATGTCTTGCTATATTTTAATGTACAAAAACCTCAATAAAAATCTTTGATTAAAAAAAACAACCAAACAAAAAAAAAACATTTATTTAGCATATAGGAAATTCCCAATGTCTGTATATGCAATAACCATATAAAAGTTTTTATCTGCCTATGATCATTTAGGAGCCCGTGAAATTATGTGGGGTGACAGAATTTCAAATCTGATGTACAGTAGCTCATACACACAGTCAAATCACCATACATATGCACCAATACATTTATGAGATCACCCAAAGCCACATATCTACTCCACACATAAGCAATACCACAGGCAGATACCCACATATAAGCTAACCAAATATAAATAACAAGGGCCAGCAAATAAACACACGTGCATTCATGCAGTCACTCTCATACATAAATACCAAACACAAATAGCAAGACCATTCTAGGGTTAACAATCACATACACAAAAAAATAATAATTATTGAGGGCGGAGCCGGCAGGCATCCAAGATGGCTGCAAGTCGTTAGAGCTCCTCACGCAGAGATAAGGCTAATCATGATAAAACAGGTTCTGTTCGAGCAAACTAGCTAATTGATCGTGCACCGGATTGCCAAAGTCCACAGGAACCAACCGGACAACTTTTTATCGAGAACCCAGGTCGCAACTCAAGCAAGCCTTGAATCCTAATAGGAAGGCCCTCGCATGCACGCTACAACGGAGCGGACTCTCAAGGCTTAAAACCACAGCTGGACGTTATATAACCCACAAGCAGCACAGATAAAAGACCCGGCAATGTAATACCCTCGGGGCATAACTGAGAATCGGTAACATAGAGCAGATGACCTAACGTGAGTACAACACAAGATCTGGTATTGCGATGCTGCGCAACACACACGCTATGTAAAGGCCTACACGCTGCTTGACCCCATACACACAGTGCCTCACATTACCTACAATGCCTGCATAACTTTATAGGAGACAACCCAGCACTCTCTATGCAAAACGGCAGGAAGGCTCAGATATATCTTCAATAGACCACCACTGCCGATACGATCTGTGCATAAATTTTTACATACAGAGGGGTCTCGAGTGGACTTTAATTCAGCAAGGGGAAAACTCATTAATACAGCCCAAATTACTGTGATTATAGCTACGCAGAACTTCTGACCAACTAACAGGGATAAGTACCGAAACAATAACCCACAATGGCACTACGCAAACCGCCCAAATCAGACAAACTTGTGAAAAACAATAGCACCACACAAAGTGCGGTCTCCACCTTCTTTAAGAATGCAGAGAAGAAGAAGTCCCCACAACACTCTTTAGCAGAGGAAGAGGATTTAGAGCAGTACTCTATCTCCCAGCCTGGCTCCCCTAAATCACCTTATTCAGCTACAGACAGAGATGTAGATCAACCTGCCACCATTAAAGATATAGCAATATTAATTGATCAAGTGAAAAGTTGCATTAAGCAGGAATGTGCTGACCTTAAAAAAGATATCACGGACCTGGGGGCCAGAGTCGAAGCACTAGAAGGCGAACACGAAGATATATGTATAAATATGACAGAGATCACCCATACAGTGTCCCAACATGATACACTCATTAAGGACCTAGAAAATAAGCTGGATGACCTCGAAAATAGAACGAGGCGCTGTAATCTTAGATTTAGAGGCATCCCAGAAGAGGTCGCAGGGGCAGAAATAAAAGATTTCCTACAGGGCATGTTTCATGGCATGCTCCTTTCATCTGATAACGAAGAAGATAAATACATCTCCCTTGAAAGGGCACACCGGTCCCTGAGACCAAAACCACAAGAAGATCAACCACCCAGGGACATCATAGTCTGTTTCCAAAGTTATCAGGATAAAGAAAAGATTCTATCTATTGCCAGGCGACAACCACACATAATTCACCAAGGATCGAAAATCCAAATATACCAAGACCTATCCTACCGCACATTACAACAGAGGAAAGCTTATAATGAGCTAACTGCCCACCTGAGAAACCTTAAGGTCCCATATCACTCATAGTCCAAAAGGAAGGACGCCGATACGAATGCAAGGACCCCCTAAACTCTCTACAATTCTGCAAACAATTAGGGGTTCCTGCCCTAATATCTGAAAGCTCAGAAAATGGGCGACTACATCAAGCTGTCATGCAGCTCCCTAAAGATCAACGTAAGAATTGGCAAACACCAGCAAAGAGACCCCCACGTAAATGCCAATTACCCACTCCTGCGGTAACCCAGGAACACCGCTGACAAATTATGAACTGGGGTAAGACTTAAGCTTAGATACCATATACACATGTTACCTTCCATAAGTAAGTCGAGGATCTACTTCTAGATTTGAACTTTCTGGAAGTTTTTCTAACTATAGGACTTTGCAACTGTTAAACACAGGTTACCTATGAACTATATCCCTGAAAGATTATCTGAAGAAATATATCCTTGCTAGATGCCAACCGATTTTCTCAGGACCCCAATCACACGGCCTATAGTTTATGCCAATCATCATTGGGTTTAAAAGAAGGGGCTAGCTGTGAATATACATATAAGGGGGGAGGTAACTTGATTGTGAAAGTTGGGTACTGCTTTACCGAAGTTTAAATACTCATCTGTATTCTTAACGATTTCTCAGATGGTTTCCTTAGACATCCATGTTATTGTAAACTTTTCAAATTTGTATTCTTAACTGAATGTTATTTGTTTCCTGAATTTTATTCAACAGCCTAGGTCCACCTACTATGCAGGCAAGACCAGCAACCTACGGTATAAGTTTTCAATTTATAGCCTTATTTCTGTGATTTGTTCCTCACTAATTTTTCTTTTTTACTATTTTTTCTCTACTTTTTGTTACACAGTAGAGTATTTTGTTGTTTCATTCAAACACAGTTGAACCACCACACACACACAACACTATACACACATTCTTCACACACAAACTCTCACTCCTCCACACTACAGATCTTATCACGCCACTTGTACGAATATATTCACAAAGAGTCCTCATTACCCAGCTTAAAGCCACATACAGACGCACACTTAAATTGAGAGAATAACTATGACAACCAATGACACTGCAGGAGATTTTTTGATAGCAACACAAAATGTTAAGGGTTTTCTATCCCAGGAAAAGAGATCCATAGCATTCCACGATTTTTATAAGAAAAAGGTAGATATCGTATTGACACAAGAAACTCACTTCAAAAAACATAGAACACCTACCATCTCCAACAGATACTACACTCAGCACTTTCTCAGTTCCGGTACAGACGGGAAAAATGGAGTTTGCACATCAATTAGACGAGGGATTCCCTTCGAGCTACTAGACACCTTTCGAGATAAAGAGGGCAGGATTCTGATTCTGATAGGCTTACTTTACAATAGACCTATCACTATTGCCAACATATACGCACCTAATAGACCTACACCTCCCTTCTTCAGATTAGTTACCAGATCCCTACTAGACATTGCAAAAGGACCGATATTGCTGGGAGGAGACCTGAACTTCCCAATATGCCCAGCCCTAGACACCTCCTCTGGGAAATCTTATATACCTATCAGGCATATCAAAACTAACTACATGACACTTCAGATTCCCACGCTATTTGACACATGGCGAGTAGCTCACCCCGAAACCAAAGATTTCACTTTCTTCTCTAACCCACAACGCAGTTACTCGAGAATTGACTATATCCTGTGTTCCCAAAATATGCTTTCGAATCTTAAACATTCCAAATTATCGCACACCCCATGGTCCGACCATAGCATGGTTTTAACTTCCTTTACATGGCTAACCAAACCCAAACCGAGAAACCACTGGAGACTTAACGATAACATATTTACCGACACTACAGTCGTAGAGGCGATAGATAAACGTGTAGAGGAATTTTTCCTACATAACAACCCTTCGGACACATCCACAACCAATAATTGGGAAGCATTCAAATGCACCATTAGAGGTGAAATTATCCAACACACTCATAGAATCCGCAAACAAAGATCGGCTATATATCTCTCCCTCATAGATAATTTAAAAAGGGCAGAAATAGCACATAAAAATGACCCCAAATCTTCCCAGAGACTATCTGACTTGACTGCAGCCAGGACAGCACTAAACGCACATTTAACCCATAATGCACATCTACGAGCACTAACCACTAGAGCCAAATTCTTCATCGAAAGCAACAAAGCAGGGAAAATGTTAGCTAGATCATTAAAAAAGAAAAAATTGCAAACATACATCCGCAAACTAAGAGGCCAAGATGGCACTACTCAGCACCAAAACGACACTATCACTGAAAGCTTCGCAGAATACTATAGATCTTTATACAATCTAAATAACCAGAACACTAACAATAAACTAGAGCATATACAGCAGTATCTATCTAAAGTAGAAGTCCCAATGATCTCCGACACAGATAAGGAATATATAGAAACTCCAATCACTCTACAAGAGGTTCTAGACACCATAAATTCTCTACCAGCTGGCAAAGCACCAGGCCCAGATGGCCTCACCTCTAAATGTTATCAACTATTTAAACTTCACTGTGGAAAACAATTACTATCACTCTACCAAGACATTGATAATGGCTCACAATTCTCCCAACCGCTTTTAGAAGCATCCATTACTGTGATCCCTAAACCGGGGAAAATAGCTGACAGAGTTCAAAACTACCGACCAATTTCCCTAATCAATATAGACATGAAAATTTATGCAAAACTATTAGCCTCAAGACTACATAACATTCTCCCCCAAATTGTTAATAATGACCAGGTGGGTTTCATACAAGGACGAGAAGCAAAAGACAACACTACAAGAATACTACATACACTACAACACGCGACAGATAATAATATACCCATGACATTCCTTTCCACCGACGCCGAAAAGGCATTTGACAGAGTTGACTGGGACTTCATGTGGGCGACACTGACGAAATTCAACTTCCCTGACAAATTTATAGACAGAATTAAAGCTCTCTACACCATCCCCTCAGCTAAAGTAATAGCCAATGGCACTTTATCCAATAGCTTCCTAATCAAGAATGGCATGAGACAAGGATGCCCCCTCTCACCTCTCCTTTTTATCCTTACCGTAGAAATTCTGGCGACTATAGTGAGAACACACCCTGATATTAAAGGCTTCACTTATGGCCCTTATACTCAAAAATGTCTTCTTTTTGCGGACGACATTATATTTACACTAACAGAACCAAAGACCTCTTTGCCCCCATTATTAGAAGTCTTTCAGAATTATAACCAGGTTTCTAACTTCTCGATCAATCTTGACAAGTCCATGCTAATGCCCCTTAATCTAGACGAATCAACTACTCAATTCATCACCGATCATACACAATTTGACATAGTCAAGTCGGTCACCTACCTCGGGACAATCATCCCAGATAACCCATCGGAGATATACACTAAAAACTTTACACCTTTATATGAAGGAATAAACCAACTATTAGGCACCTGGCATAGACAGGGTCATCTGTCATGGATGGGGCGCATAAATGCGATCAAAATGTCAATAATACCCAAATATCTCTACTTGTTCCAAGCGCTGCCTATAGATATACCCCAACACTTCTTTAACACCCATCAAAAACGCATAGAATCATTCATTTGGGCATACAGTAAACCGAGAGTAGCTAGAAAGACTCTATACCTTGCCAAAGAAGACGGGGGACTGAGTGTCCCGATCCTTAGGAATTATTACTTAGCAACTATCCTAGCACGGATAGTAGCATGGAGTCATAACAACCCATCAAAACAGTGGGTCCAGATGGAGGCACAATTAATAAACAAGCCCAACATGTCTAGCTTACCCTGGCTACTGAAAAAACACAGACCATATCTGACAAGGACCAACCCACTGATTAAATCCACTCTAGATACATGGGATAAAATACTCAAAGACCACAACACACTTTCTACGAAGATCTCCCCCTTATCCCCCATATTCCACAACCCGTACTTCTTTCCAGATAATTTGGAGGGCTTAACCAACTCCTGCCCCAACTACGTAAATGTCCCCATCCACACACTGACACAAAAAGGCCTGTTTAAAAGCCAACATGACCTAAAAGAAGAAATAGGCCCACCCTTTGACAAGTGGTACATATACTTACAAACGAGACACTCTGTTATGACAGACCCACAAAAGAATGAACTTCTGAGAGCCCTAACACCATTTGAGAACCTATGCACATCCACTTCCTTGACAAAATCACATATTTCCTTGATTTACGCAATATTGAGTAAGCAGACGCCTAACACTAAGCCGTCCTACACAAAAAATTGGGAACATGAGCTACAACTAGAAATTACTGAAGAACAGTGGTCTCAATCGTTCATCTCTACAAAAAAATCATCTATCTCACTTACCTTAGTGGAACTAAATTTCAAAATACTGTCCAGATGGTATTTAACTCCACATAGATTATGCAAAATTTTTCCGTCAGTGTCGCCTCTTTGTTGGAGACACTGTGGAGAAATAGGAACCATGACCCATATCTGGTGGTCATGCCCAAACCTGAGACCTTTCTGGGACCAGATAAACACTTACATTAGAGATGTAATAAAACTAGACATAACACTTAACCCCTCCATGATATTACTGAATCAAACCCCTAACTTAGGTTGTGTATATAGAGGGAAATTATTATCCTGCATGATAACCTGCGCGAAAAGACTGATCCCTAGAAAGTGGAAGAAATTAGAGATTCCTAGTCTAGAACAGTGGATATCGGAGGTCACTATGGTACTTAAACTAGAAAAAATGTACTATAGCTATATAGGGAAAAAAAACTTCATTCTGGAGGTAATATTCTTCTGGGAACAGGACCCAGCTAACATTAGTTAAATAGAGGGGACAATGTCATGGGTCAAACATATTAAACGGGTGATGGAGTTAATTGTAAAAGAGGATTTATATAATCACACAATGGATTGCACAGATATAAACTATATAAATGTACTTGCATCTCTTTTCTTCTCTTTCTCTCATTTCCTTTTCCTTCTTTTTCTCTTTTGTTTAATATAAAGTCTAAGAGGAAGTAATACCAATGCTGTTATTCTACAAATGTTGGAGTGTATTGTGATAATAGATTATTTGTTTTCCTTTCTGTACTAAACCAACTGAAAAATTTAATAAAAACATATATTTCAAAAAAAAAATAATAATTATTATTATAATCACTCTTGCACTTATAGAAAACTAAACCCACACAACGGGCAATGTACTTGCTTACAAACTGAAGCTTACATAGATCTAGTTACCCACAGTACACACACAAAGATATATAAACACAAACACAGAAAAATACATAAAAAAAGCACGCACACATGCTCATACAGAACACAGCTTCGGTTTACTTCAGTGACTTATAATATCCTTTGTTGGAAAGCAAACCTAGGTAGCATTAGAAGCAGCGATGCACTACTGGAAACTACCTACTAATTGGTAGCTGCACATATATGCCCCATCATTGGCTAACCAGATGTGCTTTGTAGTGCACTGCTTCTCATGGAGCTAACTTTAACTATGTGTTTAAAACATTTGCCAGAGTAACAGACAAGCTATAGTACAATAATCATGACGACTAATTTAGGAGAAATAAATAGGTACTTTGTTACATATACATGCACACACATACAATGCACGCTGTGCACATACATATTTATGATTCACGTATAGCTATATATATAATACGTCTGGTTCGTGTACAGACACCGGGTGTTTATGTCTCACAGCTCCTTGCCCTCCGCTCCCACCAGGTATTCCCGGTCTTCGCCCTGCTGAGCTTCATTGTCTACCAGGATGCAGTGTAAGTTTCTGCCGAGAGCTGCGGGTGAAACTGAAGGAGATAGGGCCCTGTGAGGAGCCAGCAGCAGCCATAACTCCCAAACCCCCGCGCACTGCCTGTTGAGAGATGGAGTTCTTTGCTTAGCATGTCGGGACTTGTAGTTCAGCCTGTACGTCTGGTTAAGGGGTAACCACAGCCTGCTGGGAAATCTCCAAGCATGCTGGGGCTTGTAGTTCTGCTTAGTGCTTGTAGCAGCTGCGCGCCGCACTTTATTAATTGGGTGATGTCTGAGACATGAGCTGGCGGTTTGTCACTCTTGTGTGTGTGATTGTTTATTAATAAGTAATGCAAAATAAATAGCAATGAATAGGGGTTCAACTCCAATCTCCTTCATATCCTTCAGAGACTTCACTGGACTGACGTCTCTTAAAAATGTGTCAATGACGTTAAAGGGACATTAAACCCAAAACATTTCTTTCATGATTCAGATAGAAAATACAATTTTTTAAAAGTTTCCAATTTACTTCTATTATCAAATTTATTTCATTCCCATGTTATTCTTTGTTGAAGAGATACATAGGTAGGTAGCATGCACATGCCTGAAGCCATCTAGTGCTCCTGCTAATGTATGACATTGTTGCAAAACTGCTGCTATATAGTGCTGCAGACACATGCGTGCACACTCTGAGCTTACATTTCTGCTTTTCAAATAAGGATAACAAAAAACAAAGAAAATATGATAATAGGAGTAAATTAGTTGTTTAAAAACATAATTTATGTAAGAACTTACCTGATAAATTCATTTCTTTCATATTAGCAAGAGTCCATGAGCTAGTGACGTATGGGATATACATTCCTACCAGGAGGGGCAAAGTTTCCCAAACCTCAAAATGCCTATAAATACACCCCTCACCACACCCACAAATCAGTTTAACGAATAGCCAAGAAGTGGGGTGATAAGAAAAAAAGTGCGAAAGCATATAAAATAAGGAATTGGAAAAATTGTGCTTTATACAAAAAAATCATAACCACCACAAAAAGGGTGGGCCTCATGGACTCTTGCTAATATGAAAGAAATGAATTTATCAGGTAAGTTCTTACATAAATTATGTTTTATTTCATGTAATTAGCAAGAGTCCATGAGCTAGTGACGTATGGGATAATGACTACCCAAGATGTGGATCTTTCCACGCAAGAGTCACTAGAGAGGGAGGGATAAAATAAAGACAGCCAATTCCTGCTGAAAATAATCCACACCCAAAATAAAGTTTAATGAAAACATAAGCAGAAGATTCAAACTGAAACCGCTGCCTGAAGTACTTTTCTACCAAAAACTGCTTCAGAAGAAGAAAACACATCAAAATGGTAGAATTTAATAAAAGTATGCAAAGAGGACCAAGTTGCTGCTTTGCAATTCTGATCAACCGAAGCTTCATTCCTAAACGCCCAGGAAGTAGAAACTGACCTAGTAGAATGAACTGTAATCCTTTGAGGCGGAGATTTACCCGACTCGACATAGGCATGATGAATTAAAGATTTCAACCAAGATGCCAAAGAAACGGCAGAAGCTTTCTGGCCTTTTCTAGAACCAGAAAAGATGACAAATAGACTAGAAGTCTTTCGGAAAGACTTAGTAGCTTCAACATAATATTTCAAAGCTCTAACAACATCCAAAGAATGGAACGATTTCTCCTTAGAATTCTTAGGATTAGGACATAATGAAGGAACCACAATTTCTCTACTAATGTTGTTGGAATTCACAACCTTAGGTAAAAATTCAAAAGAAGTTCGCAACACCGCCTTATCCTGATGAAAAATCAGAAAAGGAGATTCACAAGAAAGAGCAGATAATTCAGAGACTCTTCTGGCAGAAGAGATGGCCAAAAGGAACAAAACTTTCCAAGAAAGTAATTTAATGTCCAATGAATGCATGGGTTCAAAAGGAGGAGCCTGAAGAGCCCCCAGAACCAAATTCAAACTCCAAGGAGGAGAAATTGACTTAATGACAGGTTTTATACGAACCAAAGCTTGTACAAAACAATGAATATCAGGAAGATTAGCAATCTTTCTGTGAAAAAGAACAGAAAGAGCAGAGATTTGTCCTTTCAAGGAACTTGCGGACAAACCTTTATCTAAACCATCCTGAAGAAACTGTAAAATTCTCGGAATTCTAAAAGAATGCCAGGAAAAATGATGAGAAAGACACCAAGAAATATAAGTCTTCCAGACTCTATAATATATCTCTCTAGATACAGATTTACGAGCCTGTAACATAGTATTAATCACAGAGTCAGAGAAACCTCTTTGACCAAGAATCAAGCGTTCAATCTCCATACCTTTAAATTTAAGGATTTGAGATCCTGATGGAAAAAAAAAGGACCTTGCGACAGAAGGTCTGGTCTTAACGGAAGAGTCCAAGGTTGGCAAGAGGCCATCCGGACAAGATCCGCATACCAAAACCTGTGAGGCCATGCTGGAGCTACCAGCAGGACAAACGAGCATTCCTTCAGAATCTTGGAGATTACTCTTGGAAGAAGAACTAGAGGCGGAAAGATATAGGCAGGATGATACTTCCAAGGAAGTGATAATGCATCCACTGCCTCCGCCTGAGGATCCCGGGATCTGGACAGATACCTGGGAAGTTTCTTGTTTAGATGAGAAGCCATCAGATCTATTTCTGGAGGTTCCCACATTTGAACAATCTGAAGAAATACCTCTGGGTGAAGAGACCATTCGCCCGGATGCAACGTTTGGCGACTGAGATAATCCGCTTCCCAATTGTCTATACCTGGGATATGAACCGCAGAGATTAGACAGGAGCTGGATTCCGCCCAAACCAGAATTCGAGATACTTCTTTCATATCCAGAGGACTGCGAGTCCCTCCTTGATGATTGATGTATGCCACAGTTGTGACATTGTCTGTCTGAAAACAAATGAACGATTCTCTCTTCAGAAGAGGCCAAGACTGAAGAGCTCTGAAAATTGCACGGAGTTCCAAAATATTGATCGGTAATCTCACCTCCTGAGATTCCCAAACTCCTTGTGCCGTCAGAGATCCCCACACAGCTCCCCAACCTGTAAGACTTGCATCTGTTGAAATTACAGTCCAGGTCGGAAGAACAAAAGAAGCCCCCTGAATTAAACGATGGTGATCTGTCCACCACGTCAGAGAGTGTCGTACAATCGGTTTTAAAGATATTGATTGAGATATCTTTGTGTAATCCCTGCACCATTGATTCAGCATACAGAGCTGAAGAGGTCGCATGTGAAAACAAGCAAAGGGGATCGCGTCTGATGCAGCAGTCATAAGACCTAGAATTTGCATGCATAAGGCTACCGAAGGGAATGATTGTGACTGAAGGTTTCGACAAGCTGAAATCAATTTTAGACGTCTCTTGTCTGTCAAAGACAGAGTCATGGACACTGAATCTATCTGGAAACCCAGAAAGGTTACCCTTGTCTGAGGAATCAATGAACTTTTTAGTGAATTGATCCTCCAACCATGATCTTGAAGAAACAACACAAGTCGATTCGTATGAGATTCTGCTAAATGTAAAGACTGAGCAAGTACCAAGATATCGTCCAAATAAGGAAATACCACAATACCCTGTTCTCTGATTACAGATAGAAGGGCATCGAGAACCTTTGTAAAAATTCTTGGAGCTGTAGCTAGGCCAAACGGCAGAGCCACAAACTGGTAATGCTTGTCCAGGAAAGAGAATCTCAGGAACTGATAGTGATCTGGATGAATCGGAATATGCAGATATGCATCCTGTAAATCTATTGTGGACATATAATGCCCTTGCTGAACAAAAGGCAAGATAGTCCTTACAGTTACCATTTTGAATGTTGATATCCTTACATAACGATTCAATATTTTTAGATCCAGAACTGGTCTGAAGGAATTCTCCTTCTTTGGTACAATGAAGAGATTCGAATAAAACCCCAGCCCCTGTTCCAGAACTGGAACTGGCATAATTACTCCAGCCAACTCTAAATCTGAAACACATTTCAGAAATGCTTGAGCTTTCACTGGATTTACTGGGACACGGGAAAGAAAAAATCTCTTTGCAGGAGGTCTTATCTTGAAACCAATTCTGTACCCTTCTGAAACAATGTTCTGAATCCAAAGATTGTGAACAGAATTGATCCAAATTTCTTTGAAAAAACGTAACCTGCCCCCTACCAGCTGAGCTGGAATGAGGGCCGCACCTTCATGTG
Organism: Bombina bombina; assembly: GCF_027579735.1. Classification (NCBI taxonomy): domain Eukaryota; kingdom Metazoa; phylum Chordata; class Amphibia; order Anura; family Bombinatoridae; genus Bombina; species Bombina bombina. The sequence goes on along the minus strand of NC_069500.1, from coordinate 60,261,663 downwards.
GACTTAGAAGCTGGCTTTGCTTTTCTAGAAGGCTTGGATTTATTCCAGACTGGAGATGGTTTCCAAACTGAAACTGCTCCTGAGGAAGAAGGATCAGGCTTTTGTTCTTTGTTGAAACGAAAGGAACAAAAACGATTATTAGCCCTGTTTTTACCCTTAGATTTTTTATCCTGTGGTAAAAAAGTTCCTTTCCCACCAGTAACAGTTGAGATAATAGAATCCAACTGAGAACCAAATAATTTGTTATCCTGGAAAGAAAGGGAAAGCAGAGTTGATTTAGAAGACATATCAGCATTCAAAGTTTTAAGCCATAAAGCTCTTATAGCTAAAATAGCTAGAGACATAAACCTGACATCAACTCTGATAATATCAAAAATGGCATCACATATAAAATTATTAGCATGTTGAAGAAGAATAATAATATTATGAGAATCATGATCTGTTACTTGTTGCGCTAAAGTTTCCAACCAAAAAGTTGAAGCTGCAGCAACATCAGCCAATGATATAGCAGGCCTAAGAAGATTACCTGAACACAGATAAGCTTTTCTTAGAAAGGATTCAATTTTCCTATCTAAAGGATCCTTAAACGAAGTACCATCTGCCGTAGGAATAGTAGTACGTTTAGCAAGGGTAGAAATAGCCCCATCAACTTTAGGGATTTTGTCCCAAAATTCTAATCTGTCAGATGGCACAGGATATAATTGCTTAAAACGTTTAGAAGGAGTAAATGAATTACCCAAATTATTCCACTCTCTGGAAATTACTTCAGAAATAGCACCAGGAACAGGAAAAACTTCTGGAATAACCACAGGAGATTTAAAGACCTTATCTAAACGTTTAGATTTAGTATCAAGAGGACCAGAATCCTCAATTTCTAAAGCAATTAATACTTCTTTAAGTAAAGAACGAATAAATTCCATTTTAAATAAATATGAAGATTTATCAGCATCAACCTCTGAGACAGAATCCTCTGAACCAGAAGAGTCATTAGAATCAGAATGATGATGTTCATTTAAAAATTCATCTGTATAAAGAGAAGTTTTAAAAGACTTTTTATGTTTACTAGAAGGAGGAATAACAGACATAGCCTTCTTGATGGATTCAGAAACAAAATCTCTTATGTTATCAGGAACACTCTGAACATTAGATGTTGATGGAACTGCAACAGGTAATGGTACTTTACTAAAGGAAATATTATCTGCATTAACAAGTTTGTCATGACAATTAATACAAACAACAGCTGGAGGAACAGCTACCAAAAGTTTACAGCAGATACACTTAGCTTTGGTAGTTCCAGCACCAGATAGCGATTTTCCTGAAGTATCTTCTGACTCGGATGCAACGTGAGACATCTTGCAATATGTAAGAGAAAAAACAACATATAAAGCAAAATAGATCAAATTCCTTAAATGACAGTTTCAGGAATGGGAAAAAATGCCAAGGAACAAGCTTCTAGCAACCAGAAGCAATGAAAAATGAGACTTAAATAATGTGGAGACAAAAGCGACGCCCATATTTTTTTAGCGCCAAATAAGACGCCCACATTATTTGGCGCCTAAATGCTTTTGGCGCCAAAAATGACGCCACATCCGGAACGCCGACATTTTTGGCGCAAAAGAACGTCAAAAAATGACGTAACTTCCGGCAACACATATGACGCCGGAAACAGAAAAGATTTTTTGCGCCAAAAAAGTCTGCGCCAAGAATGACGCAATAAAATGAAGCATTTTCAGCCCCCGCGAGCCTAACAGCCCACAGGGAAAAAAAGTCAAATTTTTAAGGTAAGAAAAATGATTGATTCAAATGCATTATCCCAAATATGAAACTGACTGTCTGAAAATAAGGAATGTTGAACATCCTGAGTCAAGGCAAATAAATGTTTGAATACATATATTTAGAACTTTATTAAAAAAGTGCCCAACCATAGCTTAGAGTGTCACAGAAAATAAGACTTACTTACCCCAGGACACTCATCTACAAGTAGTAGAAAGCCAAACCAGTACTGAAACGAGAATCAGTAGAGGTAATGGTATATATGAGTATATCGTCGATCTGAAAAGGGAGGTAAGAGATGAATCTCTACGACCGATAACAGAGAACCTATGAAATAGACCCCGTAGAAGGAGATCATTGAATTCAAATAGGCAATACTCTCCTCACATCCCTCTGACATTCACTGCACGCTGAGAGGAAAACCGGGCTCCAACCTGCTGCGGAGCGCATATCAACGTAGAATCTAGCACAAACTTACTTCACCACCTCCATAGGAGGCAAAGTTTGTAAAACTGATTTGTGGGTGTGGTGAGGGGTGTATTTATAGGCATTTTGAGGTTTGGGAAACTTTGCCCCTCCTGGTAGGAATGTATATCCCATACGTCACTAGCTCATGGACTCTTGCTAATTACATGAAAGAAATGTCATGTTCTATCTAAATCATGAAAGAAAAAAATTGGGTTTTATGTCCCTTCAATGTGGTGGTGTCACCCCCTGGAAGGTGTCACCCGATCCTCACCCCCTCTAGTGACGCCACTGGATATTTAAGCCTTTGGCTGGGGTGTCTTTGCCTACTCCTGGTGTTGTATTTCCCAACAGTAAGGAATATGTCGTGGACTCTCCCTGCACTGTGGAAGGAAAGAGCCAGTAAACTTAAGAAAATTAAATTGCATTTGTGCATCTTACTATCAGCTAGATTACAAGTTTGTGCGTTCTTCTTTTAACGCTGAAAATATGGTATTTTCAGCGTTAAAACAAGCCTTTTAGCCTGTAACGCAATGTACCGCACTCGTAAAAATGAAGTTTTTTCATGGGATTCCCATAACGCTGCCATTATGAGTTTTGCGGTGAGGCTAAAAAGCGAGCGCTACACTCTAAAACGACAAGATCCATAACGCCATCTAAAGTCAGTAGTTATGAGTTTTACGCTACAAAGCTGTATTATAAAACTCATAAATAATGTGTTAAAAAGTACACTAACACCCATAAACTACCTATTAACCCCTAAACCTAGGCCCTCCCCCATCGCAAACACTATTTAAATATTATTAACCCCTAATCTGCTGTCCACATCGCCCCCACTATCCTAAAATTATTAAGCCCTACACCGCCATCACTATAATAAACCTATTAACCGCTAAACCGAAAGCCCCCACAATAAAATATAATAAATTAAACTATTAACCCCTAAACCGAAAGCTCCCCACATCACAATAAACTAATTTAAACTATTAACCCCTAACACCCCCTAACTTTAATATAATTAAAATAAAGCTAAATTAAACTTACAATTATTAACTAAATAATTGCTATTTAAAACTAAATACAAACTTACCTGTGAAATAAAACCTAAGATAGCTGCAATATAACTAATAGTTATATTATAGCTAGCTTAGGTTTTATTTTAATTTCACAGGTAAATTTGTATTTATTTTAACTAGGTAGACTAGTTAGTAAATAGTTATTAACTATTTAATAACTACCTAGTTAAAATAAATACAAAATTACCTGTGAAATAAAACCTAAGCTACCTTACACTAAAACCTAAAATTACAAAAAATAAAAAAGCCTACCATTACAAAAAAAAAGGGCCTTTTGTAGGGCATTGCCTTAAGTTAAACAGCTCTTTTGCTACAAAAAAAACAAACACCCCCTAACAGTATACAAACCCCCACCCCCCAAACTACCAAGGGCCCTTAAAATGGTCTTTTGTAGGGTATTGTCCTAAGTTAAACAGCTCTTTTGCTACAAAAAAACACCCCCTAACAGTATACAAACCCCCACCCCCCAAACTACCAAGGGCCCTTAAAATGGCCTTTTGTAGGGCATTGTCCTAAGTTAAACAGCTCTTTGCTACAAAAAAACACCCCCTAACAGTATACAAACCCCCACCCCTCAAATTAGCAAGGGCCTTTGGGGGCCCTTAAAAGGGCCTTTTGTAGGGCATTGCCCTAAAGAAAACAGCTCTGTTTATGAAATAAAAATACAAATACCCACTAACATTACAAACCCCCAACCCCCCAAAATAAAAAACTATATAAAAAAAACCTAAGATACCCATTGCCCTGAAAAGGGCATTTGGATGGGCATTGCCCTTAAAAGGGCATTTAGCTCTTTTACTCCCAAACCCTAATCTAAAAATAAAACTCACCCAAAAAACCCTTAAAAAAACCTAACACTAACCCCAAGACGATCCACTTACAGTTTTTGAAGTCCCACTTGAACAATCTTCATCCCGGTGGAGAAGTCCTCATCCAGGCGGCCTGTTCAATCTTCATCCCGGCGGCGAAGTCCTCATCCAAGCGACCAGAAGTCTTCATCCAGGGGGCCTCTTCAATCTTCATCCAGATGGCATCTTCTATCTTGATCCCGGCGGCACGGAGCGGCTCTATCCTGAAGACATCCGGCGCGGATCTTCCTCTTCATACGGTCACCGCCGTACACTGAATCTTCAATGCAAGGTACGCGATCCAAGATGGTGTCCCTTGCATTCCTATTGGCTGAAAAATTTGAATCAGCCGATAGGAATTAGATTTGAACAGCCAATAGGATTTTAGCAGCTCTAATTCCTATTGGCTGATTCAAATTTTTCAGCCAATAGAAATGCAAGGGATGCCATCCTGGATGGCGTACCTTGCATTTAAGATTCAGTGTATGGCGGAGACCGTATGAAGAGGATGCTCTGTGCCGGATGTCTTCAGTATGGACCCGCTCCGCGCCGCCAGGATCAAGATAGAAGATGCCGTCTGGAGGAAGATTGAAGATGCCGTCTGGATGAAGACTTCTCGCCGCCTGGATGAGGACTTCTCCGCCGGGATGAAGATCGTTCAAGCGGGACTTCAAAAACTGTAAGTGGATCGTCTTGGGGTTAGTGTTAGGTTTTTTTTAAAGGTTTTTTTGGGTGTGTTTTATTTTTAAAATAGGGTTTGGGCAGTAAAAGAGCTAAATGCCCTTTTTTAGGGCAATAGGTAGCTTAGGTTTTTTAGATAGCTTTTTTTATTTTGTGGGTTTGGGGAGGTGGGGGTTTGTAATGTTAGTTGGTATTTGTATTTTCATTTCATAAACAGGGCTGATTTCTTTAGGGCAATGCCCTACAAAAGGCCCTATGAAGGCGCATTGGTAGTTTATTTTAGATGAGGCTTTTTTTATTTTGGTGCGTTTTTTTTTTTTTTAAAGGGTATTAGAATAGGAATAATTTTTATTTCTCTTGTAAGGTGTATCCAGTCCACGGATCATCCATTACTTGTGGGATATTCTCCTTCCCAACAGGAAGTTGCAAGAGGACACCCACAGCAGAGCTGCTATATAGCTCCTCACCTAACTGCCATATCCAGTCATTCTCTTGCAACTCTCAACAAAGATGGAGGTAGTAAGAGGAAAGTGGTGATAGATAGTTAGTTTTTCTTCAATCAAAAGTTTATTATTTTTAAATGGTACCGGAGTTGTACTATTTTATCTCAGGCAGCATTTAGAAGAAGAATCTGCCTGCGTTTTCTATGATCTTAGCAGCAGTAACTAAGATCCACTGCTGTTCTCACATATGTCTGAGGAGTGAGGTAACTTCAGAGGGAGAATGGCGTGCAGGTTATCCTGCAATGAGGTATGTGCAGTTTTAAGTTTTTCTAGGGATGGAATTGCTGCTGATACTGGATTAATGTAAGTTAAGCCTAAATACAGTGATTTAATAGCGACTAGTATCAGGCTTACTATCAGAGATATATACTCTTATAAATGTGCAATATAAAACGTTTGCTGGCATGTTTAATCGTTTTTATATATGCTTTGGTGATAAAACTTATTGGGGCCTAGTTTTTTTCCACATGGCTGGCTTGATTTTTGCCTAGAAACAGTTTCCTGAGGTTTTCCACTGTTGTATTATGAGTGGGAGGGGCCTATTTTAGCGCTTTTTTGCGCAGTTAAAATTACAGACAGAGACATTCAGCTTCCCTCAGCAGTCCGCTGCATGCTATAGGACATCTCTGAAGGGCTCTAAAGGCTTCAAAAGTCGTTTATTAAGGAAGGTAGGGCCACAGCTGAGCTGTGGCAGTTGTTGTGACTGTTTAAAAAACGTTTATTTCGTTTTTTTGATCCGTTTTTTGCATTAAGGGGTTAATCATCCATTTGCAAGTGGGTGCAATGCTCTGCTAACCTATTACATACACTGTAAAAATTTTGTTTGAATTATTGCCTTTTTTCACTGTTTTTCAAATTTTTACAAAATTTGTTTCTCTTAAAGGCACAGTACCGTTTTTTATATTTGCTTGTTAACTTGATTTAAAGTGTTTTCCAAGCTTGCTAGTCTCATTGCTAGTCTGTATTAACATGTCTGACATAGAGGAAACTCCTTGTTCATTATGTTTAAAAGCCATGGTGGAACCCCATAATGTGTACTAAATGTATTGATTTCACTTTAAACAATAAAGATCAGCTTTTGTCTTTAAAAAATTTATCACCAGAGGTTTCTGACGAGGGGGAAGTTATGCCGACTAACTCTCCCCACGTGTCAGACCCTTTGACTCCCGCTCAAGGGACTCACGCTCAAATGGCGCCAAGTACATCAAGGATGCCCATAGTGATTACTTTACAAGACATGGCGGCAGTCATGGATAATACACAGTCAGCGGTATTAGCCAGACTACCTGAATTTAGAGGAAAGCGTGATAGCTCTGGTGTTAGGCGTAATACAGAGCATACAGACGCTTTAAGAGCCATGTCTGATACCGCCTCACAATATGCAGAAGCTGAGGAAGGAGAGCTTCAGTCTGTGGGTGATATCTCTGACTCAGGGAAACCTGATTCTGATATTTCTACTTTTAAATTTAAGCTTGAGAACCTCCGTGTTTTGCTTAGGGAGGTTTTAGCTGCTCTGAATGACTGTGACACAATTGCAGTGCCAGAGAAATTGTGTACACTGGATAAATACTTTGCAGTGCCGGCGTGCACTGAGGTTTTTCCAATACCTAAAAGGTTTACAGAAATTATTAATAAAGAGTGGGATAGACCCGGTGTGCTGTTTTCCCCCCCTCCTATTTTTAGAAAAATGTTTCCCATAGACGCCACCACACGGGACTTATGGCAAACGGTCCCTACGGTGGAGGGAGCAGTTTCTACTTTAGCAAAGCGTACTACTATCCCTGTCGAGGACAGTTGTGCTTTTTCAGATCCTATGGATAAAAAATAAGAGGGTTACCTTAAGAAAATGTTTATTCAACAAGGTTTTATCCTGCAGCCCCTTGCATGCATTGCTCCTGTCACTGCTGCTGCGGCGTTCTGGTTTGAGTCTCTGGAACAGACAACGACTCCTTTGGAGGACATACTTAACAAGCTTAGAGCACTTAAGCTAGCTAATTCTTTTGTTTCTGATGCCATTGTTCATTTGACTAAACTAACGGCTAAGAATTCTGGATTTGCCATCCAGGCGCGTAGGGTGCTATGGCTCAAATCTTGGTCAGCTGATGTGACTTCAAAGTCTAAACTACTTAACATTCCCTTCAAGGGGCAGACCCTATTCGGGCCTGGTTTGAAGGAAATTATTGCTGACATTACTGGAGGTAAAGGTCATGCCCTTCCTCAGGACAGGTCCAAATCAAGGGTCAAACAGTCTAATTTTCGTGCCTTTCGAAACTTCAAGGCAAGTGCAGCATCAACTTCCTTTGCTACAAAACAAGAGGGAACTTTTGCTCAGTCCAAGACGGCCTGGAAACCTAACCAGTCCTGGAACAAAGGCAAGCAGGCCAAAAAGCCTGCTGCTGCCTCTAAGACAGCATGAAGGAATGGCCCCCTATCCGGTAATGGATCTAGTAGGGGGCAGACTTTCTCTCTTCGCCCAGGCGTGGGCAAGAGATGTTCAGGATCCCTGGGCGTTGGAGATTATATCTCAGGGGTATCTTCTGGACTTCAAGGCTTCTCCTCCACAAGGGAGATTTCACCTTTCACGATTATCCGTCAACCAGATAAAGAAAGAGGCATTCTTACACTGTGTGCAAGACCTCCTAGTTATGAGAGTAATCCATCCAGTTCCAAAGGAGGAACAGGGACAGGGTTTTTACTCAAATCTGTTTGTGGTTCCCAAAAAAGAGGGAACCTTCAGACCAATCTTGGATCTAAAGATCTTAAACAAATTCCTCAGAGTTCCATCATTCAAAATGGAAACTATTCGGACCATCCTACCTATGATCCAGGAGGGTCAATATATGACTACGGTGGTTCTAAAGGATGCTTACCTTCACATTCCGATACACAAAGATCATCATCGGTTTCTAAGGTTTGCCTTTCTGGACAGGCATTACCAGTTTGTGGCTCTTCCCTTCGGGTTAGCTACAGCCTCAAGAATTTTTACAAAGGTTCTGGGGTCGCTTCTGGCGGTTCTAAGGCCGCGGGGCATAGCAGTGGCCCCTTATCTAGACGACATCCTGATACAGGCGTCAAATTTCCAAATTGCCAAGTCCCATACGGACATAGTTCTGGCATTTCTGAGGTCGCACGGGTGGAAAGTGAACGAGGAAAAGAGTTCTCTGTCCCCACTCACAAGAGTCTCCTTCCTAGGGACTCTGATAGATTCTGTAGAAATGAAAATTTACCTGACGGAGTCCAGGTTATCAAAACTTCTAAATTCTTGCCGTGTTCTCCATTCTATTCCGCTCAGTGCATGGAGGTAATCGGCTTAATGGTAGCGGCAATGGACATAGTTCCGTTTGCGCGCCTACATCTCAGTCCGCTGCAACTATGCATGCTCAGTCAGTGGAATGGGGATTACACAGATTTGTCCCCTCTACTAAATCTGGATCAAGAGACCAGAGATTCTCTTCTCTGGTGGCTATCTCGGGTCCATCTGTCCAAAGGTATGACCTTTCGCAGGCCAGATTGGACAATTGTAACGACAGATGCCAGCCTTCTAGGTTGGGGTGCAGTCTGGAACTCCCTGAAGGCTCAGGGATATTCTGGAATTGAGGGCAATATTCAATGCTCTTCAGGCTTGGCCTCAGTTAACAACCCTGAGGTTCATCAGATTTCAGTCGGACAACATCACGACTGTGGCTTACATCAACCATCAAGGGGGAACAAGGAGTTCCTTAGCGATGTTAGAAGTCTCCAAAATAATTTGCTGGGCAGAGAAACACTCTTGCCACCTATCAGCGATCCATATCCCAGGTGTAAAGAACTGGGAGGTGGATTTTCTAAGTCGTCAGACTTTTCATCCGGGGGAGTGGGAACTCCATCCGGAGGTGTTTGCTCAATTGATTCGTTGTTGGGGCAAACCAGAACTGGATCTCATGGCGTCTCGCCAGAACGCCAAGCTTCCTTATTAGGGATCCAGGTCCAGGGACCCGGAAGCAACGCTGATAGATGCTCTAGCAGCGCCTTGGTCTTTCAACCTGGCTTACGTGTTTCCACCGTTTCCTCTGCTCCCTCGACTGATTGCCAAAATCAAACAGGAGAGAGCATCAGTGATTTTGATAGCGCCTGCGTGGCCACGCAGGACCTGGTATGCAGACCTAGTGGACATGTCATACTTTCCACCTTGTACTCTGCCTTTGAGACGAGACCTTCTACTTCAAGGTCCTTTCAATCATCTAAATCTAATTTCTCTGAGACTGACTGCATGGAGATTGAACGCTTGATTTTATCAAAGCGTGGCTTCTCCGAGTCTGTTATTGATACCTTAATACAGGCACGAAAGCCTGTTACCAGGAAAATTTACCATAAGATATGGCGTAAATATCTTTATTGGTGTGAATCCAAGAGTTACTCATGGAGTAAGGTTAGGATTCCTAGGATATTATCTTTTCTCCAAGAGGGTTTGGAGAAAGGATTATCAGCTAGTTCTTTGAAGGGACAGATCTCTGCACTGTCTATTCTTTTGCACAAGCGTCTGGCGGATGTTCCAGACGTTCAGGCGTTTTGTCAGGCGTTGGTTAGAATCAAGCCTGTGTTTAGACCTGTTGCTCCCCCATGGAGCTTAAATTTGGTTCTTAAAGTTCTTCAAGGGGTTCCGTTTGAACCTCTTCATTCCATAGATATCAAGCTTTTATCTTGGAAAGTTCTTTTTTTGATGGCTATTTCCTCGGCTCGTAGAGTCTCCGAGTTATCTGCTTTACAATGTGATTCTCCTTATCTGATCTTCCATGCAGATAAGGTAGTTCTGCGTACAAAACCTGGGTTTTTTACCTAAGGTGGTATCTAATAAGAATATCAATCAAGAGATTGTTGTTCCATCATTATGTCCTAATCCTTCTTCAAAGAAGGAACGTCTTTTACATAATCTGGACGTGGTTCGTGCTTTAAAGTTTTACTTACAAGCTACTAAAGATTTTCGTCAAACATCTGCTTTGTTTGTGGCTTACTCTGGACAGAGGAGAGGTCAAAGGCTTCGGCAACCTCTCTTTCTATTTGGCTAAGAAGCATAATCCGCTTAGCCTATGAGACTGCTGGACAGCAGCCTCCTGAAAGGATTACAGCTCATTCTACTAGAGCTGTGGCTTCCACTTGGGCCTTTAAAAATGAGGCTTCTGTTGAACAGATTTGCAAGGCGGCGACTTGGTCTTCGCTTCATACTTTTTCAAAATTCTACAAATTTGATACTTTTGCTTCATCGGAGGCTATTTTTGGGAGAAAGGTTCTACAGGCAGTGGTACCTTCCGTTTAAGTACCTGCCTTGTCCCTCCCTTCATCCGTGTACTTTAGCTTTGGTATTGGTATCCCACAAGTAATGGATGATCCGTGGACTGGATACACCTTACAGGAGAAAACACAATTTATGCTTACCTGATAAATTTATTTCTCTTGTGGTGTATCCAGTCCACGGCCCGCCCTGTCATTTTCAGGCAGGTCAAAATTTAGATTTAAACTACAGTCACCACTGCACCCTATGGTTTCTCCTTTCTCGGCTTGTTTCAGTCGAATGACTGGATATGGCAGTTAGGGGAGGAGCTATATAGCAGCTCTGCTGTGGGTGTCCTCTTGCAACTTCCTGTTGGGAAGGAGAATATCCCACAAGTAATGGATGATCCGTGGACTGAATACACCACAAGAGAAATAAATGTATCAGGTAAGAATAAATTGCATGGGGTTTTTTTTGGATAATTTTGTTGGGTTTTTTTGGTAGGTTTTTTATTTTTTTGTAATTTTAGGTTTTATTTTACAGGTAATTTTGTATATATTTTAGCTAGGTAGTTATAAATAGTTAATAACTATTTACTAACTGGTCTACCTAGTTAAAATAAATACAAACTTACCTGTGAAATACAAATAAAACATAAGCTAGATACAATGTAACTATTAGTTGTATCATAGCTAGCTTAGGTTTTATTTTACAGGTATTTAGTTTTAAATAGGTATTATTTAGTTAATAATTGTAACTTTAATTTAGCTCTGTTTTAATTATGTTAAAGTTAGGGGGTGTTAGGGTTACGTTAGCGTTAATAGTTTAATTTAGGTTGTTGCGATGTGGGGGGCTGGTGGTTTAGGGGTTAATAGGTTTATTTAGTGGTAGTGATGTGGGAGTCCAGAGGTTTAGGGGTTAATAGCTTTATTTAGTTGCAGCGATGTCGGGGAGTGGCGGAATAGGGGTTAATAACTTTAGTATAGTGGCGGTGATATCGGGAGCGTCAGATTTATTAAGGTGGCTGCGATATTGGGAGCAGTAGATTAGGGGTTAATAACTGTAAGCAGGCGTAGTCGGGGGCAGCAGATTAGGGTGTTTAGACTCAGGATTTATGTTAGGTTTAAACTGTATTTTCTTTTTCCCCATAGACATCAATGGGGCTGCGTTACGGAGCTTTTCTTTCCACGATCGCAGGTGTTAGGTTTTTTTCTGACCCACTCTCCCCATGGGGGCAAAGGGTACACGAGCACATCAAAGCAGCGCTTGTTTTTGGTGCGGTATGGAGCTTAAAAGCACCATATCGCACGCACAAGCCAGGTTTTTTAAAACTTGTAATGGCAGCGCTACAGGGGATTAAATAACGCCATTTTTGTTGCATTCTTTAATTTCCCTATAGCGCTCAAAACTCATAATCTAGGTGAGTGTTTGCACATAAGGTTTCTGTGCAACTTTATTTCTAACAATTATCAGTATTCAAAGGTCTCAAAATCAAAATTAATCTTTCATGATTCAGATAGAGTAGGATTTTTTTTTTTTTTTAAACAATTTACTCCCATTATTAGAGTACTCAGTCTTTTTCTATGCCCACATTCTGAGGCTCCAGCTACGAATAAGAATGTGCAAGAGTTCACAGTGTATACATATATATCTGTAATTGGCTGATTGCTGTCACATGACACAGGCGCAGGGAAATGGAAACAATCTTTGAAATTTGTCAGCATAAAATGTACTGATAACTTGAATTTCAGAGCATTAGTAGGTTATGTAATCCTACTGTATTTAACAATAGAAGCAGGTAAAATAAATAGGGTACATTACAACTCGGATTTTAAGCTAACATTTGTACCTTACTTTATTCTAGTTAAATAACCAGTAAAGTCAGATAAATAAAGTCATGATTCCGGTACAGCATGCAGTTTTAAACAACTTTCCAATTTATTTCTAATTTACTTTGGTCTCTTCATATCCTCTGTTGAAAAGCATACCTTGATAGGCTGAGGAGCAGCAATATGTTCCTGAAAGCTAGCAGTTGATTGGTGGCTGCAGCTATATGCCTCTTGTTATTGGCTCACCCGATTTGTTCAGCTAGCTCCCAGTAGTACATTGTTGCACCTTGAACAAAGGATACCAAGGGAATGACGCAAATTTGATAATAACAGAAGTCATTTTGAAAGTTGTTTAAAAATGTTGGGTTTATTGTCCCTTGTTACTGTCACCTGCCATGTCCAGCTGCCTCTATTTAATTTTTATTTGCATACTGATTATTAGCATCTAATGCATTTTGTCTTACCTTATACCTCTTAAAGGGACAGTCTACTCCAAAATGTTTATTTTTTTTAAAAGATAGATAACTTTTACTACCCATTCCCAATGTTTGCACAACCAACATTGTAATATTAATTTACTATATGACCTTGAAATCTCTAAGCATTTTTATAGCGTTTCACAGCTAGACACTGCTTGTTCATGTGTGTCATACAGATAACATTGTGCTCACTCCCATGGTGCCAGAACTAGTTAGCGAAAGTGCAAGTCTGTAAATAGCACTGAGATAAGTCTGTGGAGGTTTAGATACAAGCTAATCAGAGGTAAAAACATAATTTATGTAAGAACTTACTTGATAAATTAATTTATTTCATGGTGGCAAGAGTCCACGAGCTTGTTACTGATGGGATATACATTCCGACCAGGAGGCGGCAAAGTTTTACAAACCTCAAAACCTATAAATACCCTGCCCACCTCACTCATACCTCAGTTTAATGTATAGCCAAAAGGTGAGGTGTATAAGAAGTAAAAGCATAAAAAGAGGAGCAGGAAAAAAGTTGTTATAAAAAGTTAACCCAAAAATATAGAAAAAATTGGGTGGGCCTCGTAGACTCTCGCCACCATGAAAGAAATTAATTTATCAGGTAAGTTCTTACATAAATTATGTTTCCATTCATATAAGTGGCTAGAGTCCACGAGCTTGTTACTGATGGGATATAATACCCAAGATGTGGAAGTCAACGAGTAACAAAAATAAAGGGAGGGATAAAATAGAAACAGATATTTTCACTGAGAAATTAAATCCAAAAGTAATATCTTAAATCATAGGCATTAGAATCAAACTGAGAAAGATGCCTAAAGAACCTTTCTATCAAAAGCTGCTTCTGAAGAAGCAAACACATCAAAATGATAAAATTTAGTAAACGTTTGCAAGGAAGACCAAGTGGCCGCTTTGCAAATTTGATCAACTGAAGCTTCATTCTTGAAAGCCCAAGATGTGGCAACTGATCTAGTAGAATGAGCTGTAATTCTCTGAGCCGGAGACTGCCCCGCCTCCAAATAGGATTTGTTTAAGGTTCCCTTATTATTATTAGTAATTTGTAGAGCGCCAACAGGTACTGTAGCGATAACCCTTAAAATATAATATGAGCACTGAACTACTGAGAGAGAGAAAGAAAGAGAGAGAAAATAACTCATTGTGTAGTTCATTAACAAATCTAGACAGGCCAGAAGGCTTGTTTTTCCCACAGAAAACCTTTGGGATACATTGTTTCCAATGCAGCAAAGGATTCTGGGTAAAATATGTAAATTAGGTTCACAATGACACACCTTTTACTTCAAGTCTGCTTTTCAGCAGATTCCCTTAATGCCAAAGTATCGCTGTTCACACAGCTTATAAGCTTAGCTAGGGTTAGTGCAGTGATTCATAACCATCCCAGGACAGACTGTTTTATAGTTATTGCTACTCATCAGCTGGGAAAAGGTTTGAATCACTGCTGGGTTGGAAACAATGTATCCCAGAGGTTTTCTGTGGAAAAAACAAGCCGCCTGGCCAGTCTAGATTTGTTAATGAACTACACAATGAGTTATTTTCTCTATATTTTGTGCGTAATGGAGGATTTTAAACTCACATTTTACCTCCCCCTAATTTTAAATGTTGTTGTATTTTGCCCGAAATCAACTTCACCCAGCAGTGATTCAAACCTTCTCCCAGCTGATGAGTAGCAATAACTACGAAACAGTCTGTCCTGGGATGGTTATGAATCACTGCACTAACCCTAGCTAAGCTTATAAGCTGTGAAAACAGCGATGCTTTGGCATTAAGGGAATCTGCTGAAAAGCAGACTTGAAGTAAAAAGGTGTGTCATTGTGAACCTAATTTGCATATATATATATATATATATATATATATATATATATATATATATATATATATATATATTAATCTAAGAGAAAACTATAAGTAAACCTAATTCCGCATCCCCCCATTTTCAGCCAATCAAATACAAAATACTGACACCTCTCTTTCTAGAACAAACCAGTGTATACATCATACTCCAATTAAGATAAATCAAAATAATATTTAGTAGGACAATAAAAACAAAACAATTCAACTGAGCCTATATCAGGGATCCCTGTATAAATGTAACTGGTAAGAATATTGCAGTTTGATATATATATACTAGCCATGTGATGCAGCACACATAGCCAGCAAAATTGTTAAAGTTCCATTTGGGATGGTGTACATTGTATCCACAACATGTTGCAAACTGTAACAGTACAGGGTTGAATAAAGTCTCTCTTCATAGTAACAGAGGTTTGACCATAAAAATCACCAAAGCATGTAAACAGATCAGGGGTCCTCCCAGAGTCCAAGCTCACAGGACCACAAGATCTCCCACAGGGACTCACCATCTCTGACTTGGTTATTAGGTATGTAGATTTTCCTACAGAGGGTAAGGAAATCTGCATACCTAGTAACCAAGTCAGAGCTGGTGAGTCCCTGTGGGAGATCTTGCTGAATCTTATGGAAGCCTGAGCTTTATTGGATTATTCCCTGGCACACCTGGGCCTCTACATCCTCTTGAGGATCAGTTCGCTGGGAAACTGTGAGATCCCAGCTTGCGTCACTTAGCACAATTGGTGCTGCTCATTTTGTGAGTATATTTCTATTACAAGATACGCTAGTGTTGGTTCTACTCGCAGTATTATACTAGGAGGCGCCCTTTTTTGTGATCGTCATTCACAGATATTCAACAAGCAATACTCCCTCCACTTCCCTCAGACAAAACACTGTATTTAGAGAGGAACTGGACTTCAATATGCTTAGAAGCGCCTTTCACTTAAAAAATCAAGCAAATAATGCTTCACCACCTCCTAAGGAGGCAAAGTTTTTAAACTGAGGTATGAGTGAGGTAGGAGGCGTATTTATAGACATTTAAAGTTTGGGAAACGTTGCCTCCTCCTGGCAGGAATGTATAGCCTATCAGTAACTAGCTTGTAGACTCTCGTCACCTATATGAAAGAAAAGTGTTTTACTATAACAGTGTTGGTTGTGTAAAACTTGGAAATCAGTAATAAAGGGATTATTTATCTTTTTAAACAATAAACATTTGAAATAGACTGTCCCTTTAACACAACATATTTCTTTTTAGGCTGTAACTTGGTGCTGTTATCTGCTATGATTACATTATTATAATTATGTTTCTCTAGCAATGCCCTATGATCAGGACAGACATTTTATGATTAAAATTCTAGCAGTGCTGAGTAAGTCACAGGGGAGAGCGCTACAGTTACAGAGCACTCGAGATACCTTCTCTCACTACTATTTTAATCTGGAATAATCAATATAATTTTCTTGTAACACCATTAGCAGAAAAGTAGACTGACTAGAGCGGAGGGTGAGCAGCACTCTTAGAAAATGAATTTCTTCACAGCAATGGCCTTGAGATGTTACAGATACATTTATTCACAGTCTTCAATCCAATACTGAGCATTAGACCATTTAACTCACGTTGGATGTTTCATTCTAGATGGGATATAAGGTTATTTATGAATATGTGAAATCAATAAAACAGTGATATTTGTCTCCTCCCCATCTTGGGGGAAACCTTGTATATAGTCTCAAAATACCAATATAAATAAAACAAACATGTAAATAGTATTCTTAAAGGGATATATACTGATTTTTGTTTCCAATGCATACAAATAAGCAGTATGTTTTACTTTTGTTTTTGAATGAAGAATGTATGAGCTGTGTACTCTAATGATCATTGTCTGACAGGGACAACTCGGAGATAAATAGTTGTTCTATTCAGAATAGGATTATCAATTTAAAAAATACACTGTAATACATTTAGAAAACTTCTGTTTTAGGTGGTACAGAGAGCATTTTTGAGTATAGCGTCTTTAACCCTTTCGTGACAGGGTTAAAGTGCCTACATCGGAACAACTGTTCCGATGTAGACAAATTGAAACTATGCGATCGTGCATACGATCGCGAGATTTCAATTATTGGATCGCATCTGGGGGGCGTCCCTACAATCCTAGGAACGCCCTCCAGACCGCGATTAAATCCTAGAAGCACAGAAGGCTTCTATTCCGTCATAACGGCTTTAAAGCCCAGTGTAATTATGACGGAATAGAACGGCATAACGGCATTAAAAGGTTAAAGGAGCATAACAGTGCAATGAATCTAGTGTTTCTACTACAAAATTAAAGGGATACTGAACCCAAATTTTTTCTTTCATGATTCAGATAGAGCATGGAATTTTAAGCAACTTTATAATTTACTCCTATTATCCATTTTTCTTTGTTTTCTTGCTATCTTTATTTGAAAAAGCAGAAATGTAAGCTTACGAGCCAGACCATTTTTGGTTCAGCATACAGGATAGCGCCTTCTGATTGGTGAATACCATTTTACTAACCAATCAGCAAGAACAAACTAGGTGCTGAACCAAAGATGGGCCGGCTCGTAAGCTTACATTCCTGCTTTTTTAAATAAAGATACCAAGAGAACGAAGAAAAATTGATAATAGGAGTAAATTAGAAAGTTCCTTAAAATTCCATGTTGTTTTTTTTTTTAAACGTAGACAAACTTCAGTCTAAAAAACATAATTTATGTAAGAACTTACCTGATAAATTCATTTCTTTCATATTAGCAAGAGTCCATGAGCTAGTGACGTATGGGATATACATTCCTACCAGGAGGGGCAAATTTTCCCAAACCTTAAAATGCCTATAAATACACCCCTCACCACTCCCACAATTCAGTTTAACGAATAGCCAAGTAGTGGGGTGATAAGAAAGGAGCGAAAGCATCAAAAATAGGGAATTGGAATAATTGTGCTTTATACAAAAAAAATCATAACCACCACAAAAAAGGGTGGGCCTCATGGACTCTTGCTAATATGAAAGAAATGAATTTATCAGGTAAGTTCTTACATAAATTATGTTTTCTTTTATGTAATTAGCAAGAGTCCATGAGCTAGTGACGTATAGGATAGCAGATACCCAAGATGTGGTACATCCACGCAAGAGTCACTAGAGAGGGAGGAATAAAATAAAGACAGCCAATTCCGCTGAAAAAATAATCCACAACCCAAATCAAAAAGTTTTAATCTTATAATGAAAAAAACTGAAATTATAAGCAGAAGAATCAAACTGAAACGGCTGCCTGAAGTACTTTTCTACCAAAAACTGCTTCAGAAGAAGAGAAAACATCAAAATGGTAGAATTTAGAAAAAGTATGCAAAGAAGACCAAGTTGCTGCTTTGCAAATCTGATAAACAGAAGCTTCATTCCTAAAAGCCCAGGAAGTAGAAACTGACCTAGTAGAATGAGCCGTAATCCTTTGAGGCGGGGATTTACCCGACTCCACATAAGCATGATGAATCAAAGACTTTAACCAAGATGCCAAAGAAATGGCAGAAGCCTTCTGACCTTTCCTAGAACCAGAAAAGAAAGCAAATAGACAAGAAGTCTTTCTGAAATCTTTAGTAGCTTCAACATAATATTTCAAAGCTCTAACTACATCCAAAGAATGTAAAGATCTCGCCATAGAATTTTTAGGATTAAGACACAATGAAGGGACAACTATTTCTCTACTAATGTTGTTAGAATTCACAACTTTAGGTAAAAATTTAAATGAAGTCTGCAACACCGCCTTATCCTGATGAAAAATCAGAAAAAGAGACTCACAAGAAAGAGCAGATAATTCAGAAACTCTTCTAGCAGAAGAGATGGCCAAAAGGAACAAAACTTTCCAGTAAAGTAATTTAATATCCAGAGAATGCATAGGTTCAAACGGAGGAGCCTGTAAAGCCCTCAGAACCAAATTGAGACTCCAAGGAGGAGAAATTGACTTAATGACAGGCTTGATTCGAACCAAAGCCTATACAAAACAATGAACATCAGGATGATTAGCAATCTTTCTGTGAAAAAGAACCGAAAGAGCAGAGATTTGACCTTTCAAGGAACTTGCAGACAAACCCTTATCCAAACCATCTTGAAGAAATTGTAAAATTCTAGGAATTCTAAAAGAATGCCAAGAAAATGTATGTGAAGAACACCAAGAAAACATAA
The DNA here is from genome assembly GCF_027579735.1 of Bombina bombina. Lineage (NCBI taxonomy): Eukaryota > Metazoa > Chordata > Amphibia > Anura > Bombinatoridae > Bombina > Bombina bombina. The sequence goes on along the minus strand of NC_069500.1, from coordinate 60,242,717 downwards.
TTTATGTAAGAACTTACCTGATAAATTCATTTCTTTCATATTAACAAGAGTCCATGAGCTAGTGACGTATGGGATATACATTCCTACCAGGAGGGGCAAAGTTTCCCAAACCTTAAAATGCCTATAAATACACCCCTCACCACACCCACAAATCAGTTTAACGAATAGCCAAGAAGTGGGGTGATAAGAAAAAGTGCGAAGCATATAAAATAAGGAATTGGAATAATTGTGCTTTATACAAAAAAATCATAACCACCACAAAAAAGGGTGGGCCTCATGGACTCTTGTTAATATGAAAGAAATGAATTTATCAGGTAAGTTCTTACATAAATTATGTTTTCTTTCATGTAATTAACAAGAGTCCATGAGCTAGTGACGTATGGGATAATGACTACCCAAGATGTGGATCTTTCCACACAAGAGTCACTAGAGAGGGAGGGATAAAATAAAGACAGCCAATTCCTGCTGAAAATAATCCACACCCAAAATAAAGTTTAACAAAAAACATAAGCAGAAGATTCAAACTGAAACCGCTGCCTGAAGAACTTTTCTACCAAAAACTGCTTCAGAAGAAGAAAATACATCAAAATGGTAGAATTTAGTAAAAGTATGCAAAGAAGACCAAGTTGCTGCTTTGCAGATCTGGTCAACCGAAGCTTCATTCCTAAACGCCCAGGAAGTAGATACTGACCTAGTAGAATGAGCTGTAATTCTTTGAGGCGGAGTTTTACCCGACTCAACATAGGCAAGATGAATTAAAGATTTTAACCAAGATGCCAAAGAAATGGCAGAAGCTTTCTGGCCTTTCCTAGAACCGGAAAAGATAACAAATAGACTAGAAGTCTTACGGAAAGATTTCGTAGCTTCAACATAATATTTCAAAGCTCTAACAACATCCAAAGAATGCAATGATTTCTCCTTAGAATTCTTAGGATTAGGACATAATGAAGGAACCACAATTTCTCTACTAATGTTGTTGGAGTTCACAACTTTAGGTAAAAATTCAAAAGAAGTTCGCAACACCGCCTTATCCTGATGAAAAATCAGAAAAGGAGACTCACACGAAAGAGCAGATAATTCAGAAACTCTTCTAGCAGAAGAGATGGCCAAAAGGAACAAAACTTTCCAAGAAAGTAATTTAATGTCCAATGAATGCATAGGTTCAAACGGAGGAGCTTGAAGAGCTCCCAGAACCAAATTCAAACTCCAAGGAGGAGAAATTGACTTAATGACAGGTTTTATACGAACCAAAGCTTGTACAAAACAATGAATATCAGGAAGAATAGCAATCTTTCTGTGAAAAAGAACAGAAAGAGCAGAGATTTGTCCTTTCAAAGAACTTGCGGACAAACTCTTATCCAAACCATCCTGAAGAAATTGTAAAATTCTCGGTATTCTAAAAGAATGCCAAGAAAAATGATGAGAAAGACACCATGAAATATAAGTCTTCCAGACTCTATAATATATCTCTCGAGATACAGATTTACGAGCCTGTAACATAGTATTAATCACGGAGTCAGAGAAACCTCTATGACCAAGAATCAAGCGTTCAATCTCCATACCTTTAAATTTAAGGATTTCAGATCCGGATGGAAAAAAGGACCTTGTGACAGAAGGTCTGGTCTTAACGGAAGAGTCCATGGCTGGCAAGATGCCATCCGGACAAGATCCGCATACCAAAACCTGTGAGGCCATGCCGGAGCTATTAGCAGAACAAACGAGCATTCCCTCAGAATCTTGGAGATTACTCTTGGAAGAAGAACTAGAGGCGGAAAGATATAGGCAGGATGATACTTCCAAGGAAGTGATAATGCATCCACTGCCTCCGCCTGAGGATCCCGGGATCTGGACAGATACCTGGGAAGTTTCTTGTTTAGATGAGAGGCCATCAGATCTATCTCTGGGAGCCCCCACAATTGAACAATCTGAAGAAATACCTCTGGGTGAAGAGACCATTCGCCCGGATGCAACGTTTGGCGACTGAGATAATCCGCTTCCCAATTGTCTACACCTGGGATATGAACCGCAGAGATTAGACAGGAGCTGGATTCCGCCCAAACCAAAATTCGAGATACTTCTTTCATAGCCAGAGGACTGTGAGTTCCTCCTTGATGATTGATGTATGCCACAGTTGTGACATTGTCTGTCTGAAAACAAATGAACGATTCTCTCTTCAGAAGAGGCCAAAACTGAAGAGCTCTGAAAATTGCACGGAGTTCCAAAATATTGATCGGTAATCTCACCTCCTGAGATTCCCAAACTCCTTGTGCCGTCAGAGATCCCCACACAGCTCCCCAACCTGTGAGACTTGCATCTGTTGAAATTACAGTCCAGGTCGGAAGAACAAAAGAAGCCCCCTGAATTAAACGATGGTGATTTGTCCACCACGTTAGAGAGTGTCGAACAATCGGTTTTAAAGATATTAATTGAGATATCTTCGTGTAATCCCTGCACCATTGGTTCAGCATACAGAGCTGAAGAGGTCGCATGTGAAAACGAGCAAAGGGGATCGCGTCCGATGCAGCAGTCATAAGACCTAGAATTTCCATGCATAAGGCTACCGAAGGGAATGATTGTGACTGAAGGTTTCGACAAGCTGTAATCAATTTTAGACGTCTCTTGTCTGTTAAAGACAGAGTCATGGACACTGAATCTATCTGGAAACCCAGAAAGGTTACCCTTGTTTGAGGAATCAAAGAACTTTTTGGTAAATTGATCCTCCAACCATGATCTTGAAGAAACAACACAAGTCGATTCGTATGAGACTCTGCTAAATGTAAAGACGGAGCAAGTACCAAGATATCGTCCAAATAAGGAAATACCACAATACCCTGTTCTCTGATTACAGACAGAAGGGCACCGAGAATCTTTGTGAAAATTCTTGGAGCTGTAGCAAGGCCAAACGGTAGAGCCACAAATTGGTAATGCTTGTCTAGAAAAGAGAATCTCAGGAACTGATAATGATCTGGATGAATCGGAATATGCAGATATGCATCCTGTAAATCTATTGTGGACATATAATTCCCTTGCTGAACAAAAGGCAATATAGTCCTTACAGTTACCATCTTGAACGTTGGTATCCTTACATAACGATTCAATAATTTTAGATCCAGAACTGGTCTGAAGGAATTCTCCTTCTTTGGTACAATGAAGAGATTTGAATAAAACCCCATCCCCTGTTCCGGAACTGGAACTGGCATAATTACTCCAGCCAACTCTAGATCTGAAACACAATTCAGAAATGCTTGAGCTTTCACTGGATTTACTGGGACATGGGAAAGAAAAAATCTCTTTGCAGGAGGTCTCATCTTGAAACCAATTCTGTACCCTTCTGAAACAATGTTCTGAATCCAAAGATTGTGAACAGATTTGATCCAAATTTCTTTGAAAAAACGTAACCTGCCCCCTACCAGCTGAACTGGAATGAGGGCCGTACCTTCATGTGAACTTAGAAGCAGGCTTTGCCTTTCTAGCAGGCTTGGATTTATTCCAGACTGGAGATGGTTTCCAAACTGAAACTGCTCCTGAGGACGAAGGATCAGGCTTTTGTTCTTTGTTGAAACGAAAGGAACGAAAACGATTGTTAGCCCTGTTTTTACCTTTAGATTTTTTATCCTGTGGTAAAAAAGTTCCTTTCCCACCAGTAACAGTTGAAATAATAGAATCCAACTGAGAACCAAATAATTTGTTTCCCTGGAAAGAAATGGAAAGTAGAGTTGATTTAGAAGCCATATCAGCATTCCAAGTCTTAAGCCATAAAGCTCTTCTGGCTAAGATAGCCAGAGACATAAATCTAACATCAACTCTAATAATATCAAAAATGGCATCACAGATGAAATTATTAGCATGCTGGAGAAGAATAATAATATCATGAGAATCACGATTTGTTACTTGTTGCGCTAGAGTTTCCAACCAAAAAGTTGAAGCTGCAGCAACATCAGCCAATGATATAGCAGGTCTAAGAAGATTACCTGAACATAGATAAGCTTTTCTTAGAAAAGATTCAATTTTTCTATCTAAAGGATCCTTAAACGAGGTACCATCTGACGTAGGAATGGTAGTACGTTTAGCAAGGGTAGAAATAGCCCCATCAACTTTAGGGATTTTGTCCCAAAATTCTAACCTGTCAGGCGGAACAGGATATAATTGCTTAAAACGTTTAGAAGGAGTAAATGAATTACCCAATTTATCCCATTCCTTAGCAATTACTGCAGAAATAGCATTAGGAACAGGAAAGACTTCTGGAATAACCGCAGGAGCTTTAAAAACCTTATCCAAACGTATAGAATTAGTATCAAGAGGACTAGAATCCTCTATTTCTAAAGCAATTAGTACTTCTTTAAGTAAAGAGCGAATAAATTCCATCTTAAATAAATATGAAGATTTATCAGCATCAATCTCTGAGACAGAATCCTCTGAACTAGAAGAGTCCAAAGAATCAGAATGATGGTGTTCATTTAAAAATTCATCTGTAGAGAGAGAAGATTTAAAAGACTTTTTACGTTTACTAGAAGGAGAAATAACAGACAAAGCCTTCTTTATGGATTCAGAAACAAAATCTCTTATGTTATCAGGAACATTCTGCACCTTAGATGTTGAGGGAACTGCAACAGGCAATGGTACATCACTAAAGGAAATATTATCTGCTTTAACAAGTTTGTCATGACAATTAATACAAACAACAGCTGGAGAAATAGCTACCAAAAGTTTACAGCAGATACACTTAGCTTTGGTAGATCCAGCAGGCAGTGGTTTTCCTGTAGTATCTTCTGGCTCAGATGCAACGTGAGACATCTTGCAATATGTAAGAGAAAAAACAACATATAAAGCAAAATAAATCAAATTCCTTATAAGACAGTTTCAGGAATGGGAAAAAAATGCCAAACATCAAGCTTCTAGCAACCAGAAGCAAATGAAAATGAGACTGAAATAATGTGGAGACAAAAGCGACGCCCATATTTTTTGGCGCCAAATAAGACGCCCACATTATTTGGCGCCTAAATGCTTTTGGCGCCAAAAATGATGCCACATCCGGAACGCCGACATTTTTGGCGCAAAATAACGTCAAAAAATGACGCAACTTCCGGCGACACGTATGACGCCGGAAACGGAAATGAATTTTTGCGCCAAAAAAATCCGCGCCAAAAAATGACGCAATAAAATGAAGCATTTTCAGCCCCCGCGAGCCTAACAGCCCACAGGGAAAAAAGTCAAATTTTTGAGGTAAGACAAAATATGATAATTTAAAGCATAATCCCAAATATGAAACTGACTGTCTGGAAATAAGGAAAGTTGAACATTCTGAGTCAAGGCAAATAAATGTTTGAATACATATATTTAGAACTTTATAAATAAAGTGCCCAACCATAGCTTAGAGTGTCACAGAAAATAAGACTTACTTACCCCAGGACACTCATCTACATGTTTGTAGAAAGCCAAACCAGTACTGAAACGAGAATCAGTAGAGGAAATGGTAAATATAAGAGTATATCGTCGATCTGAAAAGGGAGGTAAGAGATGAATCTCTACGACCGATAACAGAGAACCTTATGAAATAGACCCCGTAGAAGGAGATCACTGCATTCAATAGGCAATACTCTCCTCACATCCCTCTGACATTCACTGCACGCTGAGAGGAAAACCGGGCTCCAACTTGCTGCGGAGCGCATATCAACGTAGAATCTAGCACAAACTTACTTCACCACCTCCCTTGGAGGCAAAGTTTGTAAAACTGATTTGTGGGTGTGGTGAGGGGTGTATTTATAGGCATTTTAAGGTTTGGGAAACTTTGCCCCTCCTGGTAGGAATGTATATCCCATACGTCACTAGCTCATGGACTCTTGTTAATTACATGAAAGAAATGTAAGTCTTCCAGACTCAGTAATAGATCTTCCTAGACACAGATTTACGAGCCTGTAACATAGTATTAATCACTGAATCAGAGAAACCTCTATGACTAAGTATTAAGCGTTCAATTCTTAACGGAAGTGTCCAAGGTTGGCAACTGGCCATCCGAACGAGATCCGCATACCAAAACCTGTGCGGCCATGCTGGAGCCACCAGCAGTACAAACGAACGCTCCATTAGGATTTTGGAAATCACTCTTGGAAGAAGAACTAGAGGCGGAAAGATATAAGCAGGTTGATAATTCCAAGGAAGTGACAACGCGTCCACCGCTTCCGCCTGAGGATCCCTGGATCTGGATAGATACCTGGGAAGTTTCTTGTTTAGATGAGATGCCATCAGATCTATTTCTGGAAGCCCCCAGATTTGAACAATCTGAAGAAATGCCTCTGGGTGAAGAGACCATTCGCCCGTATGTAACATCTGGCTACTGAGATAATCCGCTTCCCAATTGTCTATACCTGGGATGTGAATCGCAGAAATTAGACAGGAGCTGGATTCCGCCCATACAAGTATCCGAGATACTTCTTTCATAACCTGAGGACTGTGAGTCCCCCCTTCATGATTGACATATGCCACTGTTGTGACATTGTCTGTCTGAAAACAAATAAACAATTCTCTCTTTAGAAGAGGCCAGAACTGAAGAGCTCTGACAATCGCACGGAGTTCCAAAATATTGATTGGTAATCTCGCCTCCTGAGATTCCCAAACCCCCTGCGCTGTCAGAGATCCCCATACAGCTCCCCAACCTGAAAGACTCGCATCGGTTGAGATCACAGTCCAGGTTGGACGAACAAAAGAGGCCCCTTGAACTAAACGATGGTGATCCAACCACCAAGTCAGAGAAGATCGAACATTGGGATTTGTCTAATCCCTGCACCATTGGTTCAGCATACAAAGCTGGAGAGGTCTCATGTGAGCAAAAGGGATTGCGTCCGATGCAGCAGTCATGAGACCTAAAATTTCCATGCATAAAGCTACCGAAGGGAAAGATTGAGACTGAAGGTTTCGACAAGCTGAAACCAATTTCAGACGTCTCTTTTCTGTAAGAGACAAAGTCATGGACACTGAATCTATTTGGAAACCTAAAAAGGTTACCCTTGTCTGAGGAATCAAGGAACTCTTTGGTAAATTGATCCTCCAACCATGTCTTTGAAGAAACAACACAAGTTGATTCGTGTGAGATTCTGCAGAATATAAAGACTGAGCAAGTACCAAGATATCGTCCAAATAAGGAAATACCGCAATACCCTGCTCCCTGATTACAGAGAGAAGGGCACCAATAATCTTCGAAAAGATCCTTGGAGCTGTAGCTAGGCCAAAAGGAAGAGCAACAAACTGGTAATGCTTGTCTAGAAAAGAGAATCTCAGGAACTGATAGTGATCCGGATGAATTGGAATATGAAGATATGCATCCTGTAAGTCTATTGTAGACATATAATGTCCTTGCTGAACAAAAGGAAGAATAGTCCTTATAGTCACCATCTTGAATGTTGGTATCCTTACATAACTATTCAATATTTTTAGATCCAGAACTGGTCTGAAGGAATTCTCCTTCTTTGGCACAATGAACAGATTTGAATAAAACCCCAGGCCCCGTTCCAGAACTGGAACTGGCATAATTACCCTAGCTGACTCCAGATCTGAAACACATTTCAGAAACGCTTGAGCCTTCACTGGGTTTACTGGAATGCGTGAAAGAAAGAATCTTCTGACAGGCGGTCTTACTCTGAAACCTATTCTGTACCCTTGTGAAACAATGTTCTGAATCCAAAGACTTTGAATCGAATCGATCCAAATATCCTTGAAAAAACTTAACCTGCCCCCTACCAGCTGAGCTGGAATGAGGGCCACACCTTCATGCGGATTTGGGAGCTGGTTTTGACTTTCTGAAAGGCTTGGATTTATTCCAGACTGGAGGTTTCCAAACGGAAACTGTTCCTTTAGAGGAAGGGTCATGCTTTTGTTCCTTATTCTGACGAAAGGAACGAAAACGATTAGCAGTCCTATATTTACCTTTAGATTTTTTATCCTGAGGTAAAAAGGCTCTCTTCCCCCCAGTAACCGTTGAAATTATTGAGTCTAACTGAGAACTAAATAATTTATTACCTTGGAAAGAAAGAGAAAGCAATGTTGACTTAGAAGTCATATCTGCATTCCAAGACTTAAGCCATAAAGCTCTTCTAGCTAAAAACATAATTTATGTAAGAACTTACCTGATAAATTTATTTCTTTCATATTGGCAAGAGTCCATGAGCTAGTGACATATGGGATATACAATCCTACCAGGAGGGGCAAAGTTTCCCAAACTTCAAAATGCCTATAAATACACCCCTCACCACACCCACAATTCAGTTTAATGAATAGCCAAGCAGTGGGGTGATACAGAAAGGAGTAGAAAGCATCAACAAAGGAAATTTGGAAATAATTTATACAAAAAATCATAACCACCATAAAAAGGGTGGGCCTCATGGACTCTTGCCAATATGAAAGAAATGAATTTATCAGGTAAGTTCTTACATAAATTATGTTTTCTTTCATGTAATTGGCAAGAGTCCATGAGCTAGTGACATATGGGATATCAATACCCAAGATGTGGAGTATCCCACTCAAGAGTCACTAGAGAGGGAGGGAATAAAAATAAAAACAGCCATATTCCTCTGAAAATATTAGTCCACAACCCAAAAAAATAAGTTTATTTCATATTTGAAAGAAAAAACTTAAATCAAAAGCAGAAGAATCAAACTGAAACAGCTGCCTGAAGAACTTTTCTACCAAAAACTGCTTCCGAAGAAGCAAATACATCAAAATGGTAGAATTTAGTAAATGTTTGCAAAGAGGACCAAGTTGCTGCTTTGCAAATCTGATCAACTGAAGCTTCATTCTTAAAAGCCCACAAAGTGGAGACTGATCTAGTAGAATGAGCTGTAATTCTCTGAGGCGGGGTTTGACCCGACTCCATATAAGCTTGATGAATCAAAAGTTTCAACCAAGAAGCCAAGGAAATAGCAGAAGCTTTCTGACCTTTCCTAGGACCAGAAAATTAAACAAATAGACTGGAAGTCTTCCTGAAATTTTTAGTAGCTTCCACATAATATTTCAAAGCTCTTACCACATCCAAAGAATGTAAGGATCTCTCCAAAGGATTCTTAGGATTAGTACATAAAGAAGGGACAACAATTTCTCTACTAATGTTGTTAGAATTCACAACCTTAGGTAAAAATTGAAAAGAAGTCTGCAAAACTGCCTTATCCTGATGAAAAAT